>NW_028318793.1:495000-711250 GCF_062004578.1 Staurois parvus
GAATGTTTACATGTTATGTGCAATTAAACCATGGCAACATCTAATGTTTGTGTAGTATTATGTTCAGCAGACTGTGTTCTTCTATTGTTGTGACTTAGATGACGTTCAGAGCACATTTTATGCCCAATTCATGCAAAACTCCACGTAATCCCAAGGGGTTCACATACTTTTTCTTGCAACTGTATATTTTTCTTCCATGTGGGATATAATACAAATTGGTATAAAAGTAGAGAGTCTGAAGGTGATCAAAAAAGAGTGTTACCACAAAGGGTGTGCAACCCTATTATTGCATATTTTTTATTGAGAGTGCATTAAAAAAACAGTACAGATGATGCATTTTAGTCTGGAAACCAAAAAAAGTAGAGGATAGTCAGCGCATCTACATTAAGGCCCTTATGATGCAGACTACCTAGCTAGAATATCCACTAAGTCTCTTAAGCGTGCAACTTTTTCATAATCAAATAGGTGCAATTTGATTGTCTGTATAGCAAAGACCCAATTTACTTGAATCTTTACAATGATGTAATGCAAAATGAAGAGACATGCTATATTTCAGTAACACTCCTATGTTAATTGTAATGAACCTGCAATGGTCTGATAATTCTGCTCGTTAGACTGCTTTCACACTGCTCCATTGCAGTTTCCCCACAGCACGGGTGCAGAGCAGTCGCAGGATTTTTGGCCATGTTTGATATGGCTGCTGGCTAAGCACCCTATGTTTTTCCATCAATAAATTCCAGTTATTGAAAGAAAAAGACGGGCTATGTCTAGTATATGACCTGTGGTTTCTCATTTTACCAGGATCAATGAGTTTTTTTGGTGTTAGCCTTATGAAAAATGAACTCTTACGAATGATCTTTTGAATGGCATAGTGTAGATCAGGGGTCTCAAAACTTTGTTCCAAAGACTGCTAGCCTCTTCTTTGATCAAGACTTTTGTTCAGGGTATCTCTCGTGCAGCTTCTCCTGTTCAGCCATCTATGACTCACATGGATTTGAATATGGTTCTTTCATTTCATCAAAATCTGCCTTTTGAACCATCATGGTTATTCTCCTGTATACTCTCACCCACAAGGTTACCTTCCTTGTCATCATGACATCTACACGGCATGTGTCTGAACTCACAGCCTTATTCTCTGAAGAACTATACCTGGTCTTGAACAAGGATAAGGTGTCAAGATCTAGAGCCTCATCTCTTCCTAAGGTGGTTTCCACCTTTCACCTCACCCAAGACATAGGTGAGCTTCTTCCATCTTCTTCTCTGCAGACTGCCCCCTGTTCTGTTGTTTTTGTTATGTGGGCCTGTTAGTGTTTAGATTTTTTTGTCCACCCCTCAGTTGGATAGCTAACAGTTTTTTCTTGCTTGTCAGTGTCCAATTTCCCCTGTATAACCAAATTGTCACTGAATAACTGAATCCTGTGTACCTTAATAAACTTGAAGAAACAGATTTTAGTAAGTACAACAATCCTGTTGTACCCTTCCATATCCAGCCCCACCTCATAAATAAACTAGTTTAAAACAGACCTCACATGCTGTTCTTGTTCCTCGCTGCTCCAGCAAGGCAGTGTTTTGGTGATTTGGTTATTCTTTATTCTAGGCTTGCTTTATGTACTTCACAATTTCACCAAATGGGGGAGTCCTCCTCTTTATTGTTCTGCTATGGCCACACAAGGAAAAAGGTATGGTTTACTTTTCTGCCTCTCTTCCTGCATTTGATGACACAGCTCTTGAGCACTAAAGTGTTGGACCATCCTACAGTACCCACTTCCCCCCACCTCAAAACACCCAACCGTGGGTGGGGTACATCAGTCATCAGGGAAGGAACAGATGTCTTGCTAAGGCAAGAGGGGTGGATCGAATCCTGTTATCGGACAACTTCACATTCTAGCCTTGTCAACCCTGTACATTCCACTTGTAGACAATTAACTGGCAGATTTCTTCATCTGGCAGTGCCTGCACGAGTTTGTCTCCAGATACAATGATCCACTATTGGAATCAGCTCTGGATGTTCTGCTGCTTCTTTGAGAAGGACTGATGGACTGTTGTAATCTTGGATGGACCACATAAAGGTAAACCAATTTCTTGATTCATTATTTCATGGTGATTTAGGCAGATTATCAATCAAACTTCTGGTCTTAAAGAGGTTCTCACCCTATAAACAAAAAATGTAAAAGTCAGCAGCTACAAATACTATATTATAATACTGATTCCTTGGAGAGGGGGGGAGAGCTTCCGCTCCAATTGTCCAGGTGGTCGGAGCGGAAGTAAAAGCAGGTACCTGTCAAAATCAGATACCCACTCCCCCCCCCCCCCCCCAAAACACATTCCAAATATGGCAGAGGAGGTGGAAGAAAGAAGAAAGAAAGAAGAACTTCCGTTTTTGGGCTACCATCTGATCTTCTGTTTCTATTTTTTTCCAGGCAGATATTCAGGCCTTACGTTATGCAAGCTCCAGGCATTAATTCCTTCAGGCAGCTCTTGAGCTGGTGTCCCTCAACGTAAACAGGATATTTTTTTCAAATAAAATCCTTTTCTTGGATTACAATGGTGGACAAATGTCCCTCTCCTTTGTCTTTATTTTCATGCTAACTGTACTATTTTGCTATAAAACGTAGACCTGGTGGTTGTGGGTGTAGGCAGGTTCAATCTACTTTCTCGACTACAGGTGGTGTTCAACCACAGCGCCAGAGACGAAGTCAAGAAGAACAATGTTCTTCTATGGTTTTCTGGGTCATTGGAGAAGTTATCTAGTTGGATGCTGCTTCCCCATGTGACTCTGGTGGCCATCTTAGGTCAAGCAGAGTCTATTTAGGACCCTGATTTCTGGGTTTGGCACGCATTTTGCCAGTGGGTAGTGTAGGGATAGGTCATCTGTCTGTCAGGGAAAGTGAATAGCAGTAGGGAAAGGTTCCAAATGAATAGGAACAGGATAGGGATTTGCCATCCTTTCTGCAATCCTTTCCCTTGGGTGCAGACCAAGCAGGCCACATTCTGCCCTCTAAGACAGACGCTGTCAGCGTGCTCAAGACCCCTCTGCTCTACATTGTAAAGACATACTATGAGTGTTCCCGATTGGGTGCCTTCCCATTGGGCTGTTTGTAAAATGACTTTACCATTATTATAAGTTCTGTTCCCACAACTGGACTCTGTAATTACTGCCACCGCACTGCACCTGCCCACATGGCCTGGGTTATCCAAGACATACTGTGAGTGTTCCCGGTTGGGTGCCTTCCCATTGGGCTGTTTGTAAAATGACTTTACCGTTAATACAAGTTCTGTTCCCGCAATTGGACTCTGTAATTACTGTCACTGCACTGCACTGCCCACATGGCCTGGGTTATCCAAGACATACTGTGAGTGTTCCCGGTTGGGTGCCTTCCCATTGGGCTGTTTGTAAAATGACTTTACCGTTAATACAAGTTCTGTTCCCGCAATTGGACTCTGTAATTACTGTCACTGCACTGCACTGCCCACATGGCCTGGGTTATCCAAGACATACTGTGAGTGTTCCCGGTTGGGTGCCTTCCCATTGGGCTGTTTGTAAAATGACTTTGCCATTAATATAAGTTCTGTTCCCACAACTGGACTCTGTAATTACTGCCACTGCACTGCACTGCACCTGCCCACATGGCCTGGGTTATCCAAGACATACTGTGAGTGTTCCCGGTTGGGTGCCTTCCCATTGGGCTGTTTGTAAAATGACTTTGCCATTAATATAAGTTCTGTTCCCACAACTGGACTCTGTAATTACTGCCACCTCACCGCACTGCACTGCACCTGCCCACATGGCCTGGGTTATCCAAGATATGCTGTGAGTGTTCCCGGTTGGGTGCCTTCCCATTGGGCTGTTTGTAAAATGACTTTACCGTTAATACAAGTTCTGTTCTCGCAATTGGACTCTGTAATTACTGCCGCAGCACCGAGCTGCACCTCCCCACATGAGCTGGGTTATCCTTTGCTCCCAATGATTTTTTGTAGCTAGTGTTCATTTCTCTTGTAGATGACAATATAACTTAACAGTCTAGGATTTCATGTGTTCCTCAATGGACTCCAAGAAAAGGATTTTGCTGTGAGTACAAAAATCCATTTTTTCTTTTTAGCCAATTCCTGTGTGAACAAGACACAATACTACCTGCCTCACCTGTTCCATGTTCACAAATAATCCCCTCTTTAGTTATGTTAATTTTCTTGACTGCTTCACTCAGGAAACATCCCTGCAGACGAGGTGTTCGATCATGACATAATTAAGCCTTCCATACATTAAAAAAAGCACAAATGAATCGTGGCAGCTGCACTTTTCTTTTGAGAAAGCCTTTCTGACAGCTTTCCTGTCTATTGCTCTTAAGTATTTTCCCCGAAATGAATTAAAGTCAGGTAAATTAGTCAGCTTTCATTCAAAGTGACAGCCCATCACGTTTCACGGCCTCTCCAAGCTTGTTCAACATCAGGAGAATGCCACTGATCACAATCCGTTCATTCTGTGCGCTGCTTGAATGAAAATCTAGTCACCATTTACAACATTTGTCTTAACGTCCAAGATAAGATGCATACTTTGATCTCTAGATTTATGCAGTTGATTGAGGCATTCAGTCTAATTGCCATTTCAGCAGGAGAAAAAGCAGTATAAAAGTTGTATTTTAAAACATAAAATGCCATTCACTGTTGCCATTTTGCACCATTATTTGTTGTTGGGCTTTTTGATGTTTGACAAAGCTAAGCTGGAGTTTGATGTCTTGTTTTGTTTTTTTTTTAATTCTTTGAATTTGTCTTGCTTCCTTTCCCCACAATACATAATTCATCACAGCCTGAATGTTTTCTCCTCCTACTGGAATGTAATAGTCAAAGCAATATGATTCTATAATTGGGTTCTTTCTGATATGAACTTGCATTAATAATAAGAACAAATCTCAAGTCACAGTACTCAAGCTAGGTTTTATAGTGTAAACACAATTTTAAAAGGCTCATTGAGTTAGGACTTGTTCAGTTTGTTTTGATGCTTGAAATGTGTTTGACTGCAACTTAAATAAAGCATTGGGGGAGATTTACTAAACCTGTTGTGCTCAGAATCTGGTGCAGCTGTGCATGGCAGCCAATCAGCTTCTCACTTCAGCTTGTTCAGTTAAGCTTTGACAATAAAACCTGGAAGCTGATTGGTTTCTTTGCAGAGCTGCACTAGATTTTGCACATTTCCCCCCATTGCCTGAATGAGTCTTATTTAAATTGCAAATCAGTGTTCTGTAAATGAACAAATTGGTAATATAGTATTGTACTCCTTAACCCCTTTACGCTGGCGCCTCCCGGCCCTTTACGAGGTTGCAGAAGCCGGGAGGTGGGGCGGGGTTTTAGGGTCATGTGACTGCCGTGATTTGCAGTCACAGCGGTCACATGATCAGAAAAGGTCCCGCTCGCAAGGGGAGATTTGGACCTTTCTATGAGTCACGGACATATGTGCTGGGAGCGGAAGCTCTGCTTTTCTGCCTCACTGCCCCCCTCAGCTGCCACATTTGGCACCTTTTGTGGGTGAAGCAGGTACTTGGTTTTGACAGGTTCCTGCTCCCACTTCCGGCTGAGTTCCCCGCAGCATACTGAGCCAGAAGTGTGGCACCCTTTGCAGCCCTCTGGGACACTTCAGCCCATTCACAAAAGGCAGCATGCTTCGCACATGCACAGTAGGAAGCCATCGGTAAAGCCACAAGGCTACACTACCGGTTTCCTTTAGTCGAGATGGTGGCCCCAGCCCCCGACAGCCGATTGAAGAATCTGCTCAGGGTGAGGACACCACTGGATGCATGGACAGGTGAGCGCCCTACCAAGGGCGGACTGACCATTTGGAAACTCGGGCACTGCTTGAGGGCCCGGGGTCAGTAGGGGGCCCCATGAGATGCCCCCGGTACCTTTTTTCATAGGCTTTTTGGAGTTTGGGCAAGGACACAGGGGTCCCATGATCCCCTATTGCCTGGGGGTCCCATGAGTTGCCAGTCCGCCCCTGTGCCCTACTATTAAAAGTTAGCAGCCACAGTATTTGTAACTGCTGACTTTTAATTATTATTATTTTTTTTTGAGGTGGCGGGGGCTTGAACTCCACTTTAAATTGGTAATTAAACTGAGCGAGGATGCCTATCCCTCCGCACCTCAATGCTACTTAACTAAAATTTACCTTTTATTGTATAATTAATTAAAATTATCACAGCAAATCAAATATAATACAAGTATATACCTATAGGGTAAGAGAAGAACCATTAAGACAATTTTACATACCTAGAGAGTAATCCATATCTATGAGGTCATATTTTATATCTTGAAAGTATAGTATCTTCCTATCAAAGGATAGTCTACTATTGTCTCTCGCTCCAACAATACTCTTTCTCACTATGAATATAGGTTGATCTGTCTATGATATGTAATATGGGTACACCCATCCATGTGGATACAACACACCACTAATGGACAGGCTCCGTAGTCCACATATCCACAAAACACACCTCTCTAGGAATGATCACATATATTTCCCAATATAATTGGGTGTTCCTCTATCCCCCCCAAAAAAGGTGGAAAAATAAGGCAAAAGAAATTACACGTGATCCGAAAAGATGGTGCTCCCAACTAAAGATAAATTACTTAACATGTCAAAATCACCATTTCCATTAGTTATGTGACTTTACTTTACTGGTTGTTTTGTTCACCATTTTATTACTTTATCCACCTCTGACAAAGCTCCATTTAAGGAGTGAAACATGTTAGGGTAATTTAACTTAATTGGTTTATGTGAAAGTTATGGCAACTGCAAACTGTTATGTATATATTCTGGAATTTTTGTTTATACTACTATTGGCAATAATCAGCAAATTTTAATGGGATAGTGCGGCGAGCAATCTGACACTAACACTGGGAGGGAACTGACTAACTGCCACTGACATCACTGATGACGCTAATACCTTCATCAGTGATAATACTATACACTTTTACTGTACTGTTAAATGTGTACCTAACAATGTGTAATGTGTGCTGCTTTTACTAACAGACCTCTTTCTCTCAGGAATATGAAATGGAGAGATTGCTCCCTCTGTTGAATGTAAACACAGGGCTCAGGGTTGGGCACAGCCAATCAGCAGGTCTTGGCCATGAATCATTGACCAGAACTTGCTGACAGATTTCTGCTGTGTACAATCACAGCAATTGTTGGAAGGGGGGACGCACGTGCACAGGCCCTAAACCCAGAAGCAGGCAGCGACGTACCAGTACTTTGCTTTGCCTGCACGGGCAGCACATTGCAAGTGGTTCTTAAGTGGTAAATGAACTCAAGTTGTTTGTTAATATAGTATTATATATTCCTTAACCACTTGAGCTCTTTTTATAGTTTTACCCCCTCCATGACCAGGCCTTTTTTTGCTATTTAGTACTGCGTTACTTTAACTGGTAATTGCGTGGTCCTGCAACGCTGTACCAAAACAACATTTATATAATTTTTTCACACAAATAGAGCTTTCTTTTGGTGATATTAAATCATCACTGGTTTTTTATTTTTTAAACAAAAAAATAAGCTAAAATTAAAAAAAAAAAACTATATTTTTTATGTGCTGCTATAAAATATTTCCAATTAAAAAAAAAATCCCAATAAGTGTATATTGATTGGTTTGCATGAAATTTATACTGGAATTTTAATTTTTAATACTACTAATGGCGGTGATCAGTTTCACTGTGATAGTGTTGTGGGAAGTCTGACACTAACTGATGGTGGGTGGAAACTAACTGACACTGACCTCATCAGTGACACTAATACAGTGATCAGTGATAATACTATACAATACTATACACTGTCACTGTACTAATGACACTGGCTGGGAAGGGGTTATCATCAAAGGGTTAAGTGAGTGCCTTAACTCAAGTGTTAATGCGGGTGTTATGTGCTGTTTTTTATTAAAATATCTTTGTTCCTTCTCCCTGCTTAGCAGAAAGAAGAAACAAAAAAAGATCATTCCCTCTGTACAGAGCCCTGTGCTGATTGTCTACACAGGGCTCTGGGCTATGATTGGACACAGTCGATCAGCAGGTCAAGGCCATGAATCATTGGCTGTGACCTGCTGACAGAATTTTGCTGTGTAATAACAGCAGGAGTCAGCAGGCAGGTGTGTGTGCGTGCGCCCTGTACATGGAAGAAGCCAGCGATGTACAGGATACGTTGATGTGCCTGTATGTGTCGCTAATCCATAGTACATTGTGGGCAGGCAGTCCTTAAGTAGCTAAAGTGTAAGTATAAGCAAAACTTTTTTTTTTTCTGTTTTGGATGGAGTGACTTTCTGTGCCTTTGCTGATTAGATTCACCCTCCTGTATTTGTCCCACATCACTGCCTTGATAGGGAGATCACTGTCCACAAGCTGAGCTTTTGGTATCACCGGTGGGAATGAGCTTCTGGTTTGGTCCCAACCCATGTTTGAACCAGATTTTGCTTGTTCACAGGGTCATCGAATGGCCAAACTAAATGGCCATTTGGCCAAACTGAACTTTGGTAAGCTGAAAGGCTTTGGATGCATCACGAAATGGTACATTTAGCTGAGTATTACTAGGCTCCAAACTTCGGCCTGGGGGCCAGATGCGACCCTTTGCTTGCCTTTATCTGGGCCTTGGGCTACTATTCATCCCACTGATGCGAGACACTATTCTGCCCACTGACATCAACAATGTGGCATAATTTCTGCCACCCACATCAACAATGGGGTCTATTTCTCCCATTGATACTGACAATGGGGCACTATTCTCTCCTAAATACCAAAGATGGGGCACTGTTTACTCCCACTGATGAAAAAAAAATGACAGTAAACTGACCCTTTATTTATGAAGTTTGGAGACCCCTGCCCTAAAGCCATGCCATTTGTTTGACAATCCCTTGCCTATTAGCTTAGAAAATGGCCATTATTGATTTGAAAGATACTGCTCCTATTGACTTCATTGCAGATTTGGCATTCAAACTTCAATAAAGTGCACTGAATTTACATTGAATCAAGCCCAGGTACGTTTGACTCAGCTCTAGTTTCCAGTGTATGTGAATTCTTCATATATTTTTATGGTAGGTGCATTAGTGGGCCAAGAGAAGGAGAAGAAGCGCCTCTAAGTGCAGCATACCATTTTATTAAGGTTGAAAGGTAGAAACACTCACATGGTAGAGGTTAATATAAGCATTAAAAACCATAGTAGGTTGTGACATCAATCAGATGGGTGTACAGGGTGAAGAGCTGTCATCAGAAGGGAGGAGGGTGTAGTCCTCCGTAACACTGACTACACCCTCCTCCCTTCTGATGACACCTCTTCACCCTGTACACCCATCTGATCGATGTCACATCCTACTACGGTTTTTAATGCTTATATTAACCTCTATCATGTGAGTGTTTCTACCTTTCAACCTTAATAAAATGGTATGCTGCACTTAGTGGTGCTTCTTCTCCTTCTCTCACCCTACAGAGTCTGCTACAGCACTTTTTGGAAGCCTTGCCCTTAGTGCCATCCCAAGCTCATCCACAACACCACCAGCACCCCTCACCAGGATAGCCCAGGACTTTGTACAGTTTTTGCGCTGATCATCCCTCTCATTGCATTAGTGGGCCAATATGGTCTAGTCACCCTTCCTGTATGGAGGCTTACTTACAATAAACTGTTTCATGTGGGTTTACCCCCAAGGAAAAAAAAAACTTTTCTTTGTCCTACAGGCTCTAGTGACACCTGAAGCCCAGCTAAAATTTAAAAGAGCTGCTTCAGTGTCCCCACAAAAAATTAAGACACTTACCTGTCCAGGGATCCAGTGCTGTCCTCATACTGGCAGGTTCTTTGCCGGTCTTCGAGTTCCCAGAGCTGGCATGTTTACTAAGGGAAGCCAGCTGTGACTCCTTGTGGCTTCTCAGACGTCTCCCTACTACACATGATTGAGTCGTGCTACACTTTGGAAATGGTCCCACATATATTTTTCCCGGAAGGCTGCTGGCAAAGGGGGGGAGGGGAAGATCTTCTGCTTGTATCACTTAGGTGATCCAGGTGGAAGTGGGAGCAAGTACCTGTCAAAACTAGGTACCTGTTCCCCCCAAAAAAATACAAGTTCCAAAAGTGATAGATTGAGCTGTGCTACACTTTGGAAATCGTCTCACGTTTTTTTTTCCCAGAAGGCTGCAAGCAAAGGGGGGAGGGGGCAACCTTCTGCTTGGACCACTTAGATGATCCAGGATGAAGTGGGAGCGAGTACCTGTCATAACTGGGTACCTGCTCCCCGCAAAAAAAATACAAGTTCCGAAAGTGGTAGAGGACGGGAGAGGGGGTGAAGTTCTGTTTTAGGTTCAGCCTGTCAAAGCATTACTACATATTCTATGAGTTCTTTCCACTGATGAAGAATGAAGAGACTCTTTATTTGGGTTCCCCTTTCAGCATTTGTACTGACGTTCCAAAAGTATTTTTGTTTATTGAAAGGAAACTGACCCCCATAGTATTGATTACCGACAATATATACAGTTGCAAGAAAAAGTATGTGAACCCCTTGGGATTACGTGGAGTTTTGCATGAATTGGGCATAAAATGTGCTCTGAACGTCATCTAAGTCACAACAATAGAAGAACACAGTCTGCTGAACATAATACTACACAAACATTAGATGTTGCCATGGTTTAATTGCACATAACATGTAAACATTCACAGTGCAGGAAGGAAAAAGTATGTGAACCTTTGGACTTAATAACTGGTTCACCCTCCTTTGGCAGCAATAACCTCAACCAAACGTTTCCTGTAGTTGCAGATCAGACCTGCACAACGATCTGGAGTCATTTTGGACCACTCCTCTTCACAAAACTATTTCAGTGTAGCAATATTCTTGGGATGTCTGGTGTGAATCGCTCTCTTAAGGTCATGCCACAGCATTTCAATTGGGTTGAGGTCAGGACTCTGACTGGGCCACTCCAGAAGGCGTATTCTGTGCTGTTGCAGCCATTGTTTTGTTGAATTACTTGTATGGTTTGGGTCATTGTCCTGTTGCATCACCCATCCTCTGAGGAGCTTCAGTTGGCGGACAGATGGTCGTACGTTTTCCTGCAAAATGTCTTGATAAACTCTGGAATTCATTTTCCCATCAATGACAACAATCCGTCCAGGCCCTGAGGCAGCAAAGCAGCCCCAAACCATGATGCTCCCTCCGCCATGTTTTACAGTGGGGATGAGGTTTTGATGTTGGTGTGCTGGGCCTTTTTTTCTCCACACATAGTGTTGTGTGTTCTTCCCAAACAACTCAATCTTGGTTTCATCTGTCCACAGTATATTTTGCCAGTAGTGCTGTGGAACATCCAGGTGCTCTTTTGCAAACTTCAAACGTGCTGCAATATTCTTTTTGGACAGCAATGGCTTCCTCCGTGGTGTCCTCCCATGTACTCCATTCTTGTTTAATGTTTTCCTTATTGTAGATGTGTCAACAAAAATGTTAGCATGTGCCAGAGATTTCTGTAGGTCTTTAGCTGACACTCTGGGATTCTTCTTTACCTCATGCAGCATTCTGCGCTGTGCTCTTGCAGTCATTTTTACAGGACGACCACGCCTAGGGAGAGTAGCAACAGTGCTAAACTTTCTCCATTTGTAGACAGTCTGTCTTACCGTGGACACATGAACATCAAGGCTTTTGGATATACTTTTGTAACCCTTTCCACCTTCATGCAAGTCAACAATTCTTGATCGTAGGTCTTCTGAGAGCTCTTTTCTGCGAGGCATGGTTCACATTAGACAGTGCTTCTTGAAACCAGTAAACCCACAAAAGGTGTGTGTTTTTTAAGGGCAGGACAGCTGTCAGCAACACATCCAATATCATCACACTACTTGGAGTCAAGGTTGGCTCACTCCTGGCTCCAATTAGCTCTGGAAGAAGTCATTAAGCTAGGGCCTCACATACTTTTTCCTGCCTGCACTGTGAATGTTTACATGTTATGTGCAATTAAACCATGGCAACATCTAATGTTTGTGTAGTATTATGTTCAGCAGACTGTGTTCTTCTATTGTTGTGACTTAGATGACGTTTAGAGCACATTTTATGCCCAATTCATGCAAAACTCCACGTAATCCCAAGGGGTTCACATACTTTTTCTTGCAACTGTATGGACAAAAGAACACGATTTTATGAACACAACCTCTTTTCTGTTTATTTCACTTCTGAAAAATGTTGTTTTTGAGTTTATTGAACTCACACATAGAGATACTTGAATGTTGCACTCCTCTTTGCTAATACACAAAGGTACAATACCATACATACATTAAAGTCAGTTAGAGTATTGGCAACAAATAATGAAATGTCAAGTAGTTTGCAGTAGGCAGATGATGCAAATCAAGATGTTCTGTAGGTTTAATGGGTTTTGAATATATATGTAAATTGATATGGACACAGAATGTACTTACTATGTTGAATAGCCACCATTGTTTGAGTAATCTTGGAGATGTGCTAATGGAGCATGGTTCATGGTACCTCTAGGCTCATTGTTATAGAAGAAACCCTTTAAGGAATACTTGTATAGAAAATGGACACATATCATAACTCCATTATCATTTCATCAACAAATCCTTTCTTTGTAAAAACATTTATGGTGTCCTTGCTTGACACAGATAAATGCCTCTCTGCAAATCACAGCAAATTAGACATCTGTCCATAATGGAACAAACCAATACCTGCCACTTTGTGTTTTGTGACTGTGCTGATAGTGAAAAGCCACAGATAGTCAATTACTTATTTAAACACTTGTTTATTAATGTGCATTTAATAGATGTAGCACCCTCCTAGCTAGGCTGCTAGGATGTTAGGCAAATGTAATTCTTTTTGGCTCCTCTGTTATCAGAGGAACAGTTGTTGATATCTCTTGGCTGTTCTGGGTCTCAAAGGCTGCAGGTTTGATTGCTCACCCCTGCTTTCCAGAGACTTCTGAAGCATAGAGGGTTGAGCAAGGCAAATGGGCAGCCTGAATATTTAGTGTGTCTCAGCCAATCCCTTGGGAGGTGTGCCTAGTAGGTGGCTGGGGAGGGATATAAATACTGTGAGGTATTTATCTCCCTATTGAAGATAATCCACCTATCTGGGTGGGGCTGGCTCACCTGATTTCAGCTGATTACTCTTCAATGTTGCAGCTGTGGCATAGCTAGGGGGGCTACTCCCTAAAGATCCATTTTTGAAGCTAATCAAGGGAACTCTCACCCTAGGACCTTGGTCTGGACAGCTCATTGAAAAGTGCCCAGTCAAAATTAGTAGGGGTCTGGCTATCTTGTGGCATTGCATGCATTCATCTCTCCCTTACTGAAGAGTGTCCAGTAGGTACTGGAAGGAGGCATCTGGTGTGTAATTGTGAGTATTGACCTCAGCTCAAGGTTCGAGTGAGAGCATGCTGCATCCCGTGGGTAGACAAACCAGAAGTATTCCTGGTAGGGATAGCTTCTAAAAAGGGGGCCCAGTCTCTATCATCTGTATTTGTTCCAGCATATAGACTGCTCAGAGAGGCTTAGCAAGGTGAAATGTCCTCTTGCAAATAAGCAAGGAATCTTGACTATCCCATATCGCCCTATACCTCATCCAAGTGCTTCAGCAATAAAAATCCTGACTGATTACTGAGCCGAGTGTAAATGAACTGTTGTTGCATGCATATCTGTCTCTGTACTAATTTTGGGAAAGAACAGGTTAAATTACAGTGGCTCCTTTGGGGGTAGGGCTACATAAATGTCCAGGTAATCATGTGGTTAAAACAAGTTCACATGTGCTGCAGCTATCAGCTTGATGTAATTTTTCAGCACGTGATGTAACAGTGATCTGGGCAGCTGTAGATCCACGTGATCACTTTTACAGTATGGAGAAAGTATACACAATTTTGAGTCTTGACATGTTTGGTATCTATTTACTTGACACAACCCCTATCTTTTTATTTCACCATTAGATGAGTATTATATTTTGTTTGTGTGTACTAAAATTCATGATAGCATGTTTTTCCTAAAAATGTGTTTGATAATAAGTTGTGCAAATATAATGCAACATAAAATGTTGTCACTGCTACTACGATTTTCTGCTACAGGGTCTCTGCTTTCAGAAAATATATGATTGTTTGGTGGTTTATTATTAAACCACCAAACACAGCCAGTGAGTATGGACCTGGGGGGCGGGGGCAGGCACTCTCTGTGTGCATATGGACACACACAGCCTGCACGGGAGGGAGCACACGCAAATGGGGTCACTCGGTGGGGGGGAGGAACCAGAAGAGTAGGGTCAGGGCTGCTCTGTGTATAACCCCTGCACAGAGCAGGTAAGTATGACATGTTTGTTATTGTTTTTTTAAATAAAAAGTGATACTTTGCAATCACTTTAATCTTCTTAATGAGAAAAGGAAATGATTGACCATTAAACGGAGGATCTGGGGGGTATCTATCAATAATCAGTATTTTACCAGATGAAAGCACATATTATTCCACTTGGAGTAATTTTACATCTTCTCATTGTCACATCGAGCTGTGAAATTGGGGATGGAGATCACTGCCAGCCACAATAGTATATTGTTTGGACATACCAAGTCATATTTTCATTGCCACATAATTGAAAACATTTTAGGGATCCTCTTTAGATCCTTTCTGTATGACACTCAACAAAAATGGTACTTGCTCTTAAAGCCCAACTCCTGGCATTTTTTTAATATTAATAGTACCCCAACAGGTGTTAAAAAATAAGTAGCCTTGGCTACAATACTTGCCTTCTATTCGGTGCTGTACTCCAAAGTAATTCCTTTGCCTCTAATCTCCTGGGTTGAACATTAGGAAGCCTGAGGACATCTTTGAGTGCTGGATGTGATGGCCCCATGAGGGGACATTACTACAATGAACTGCATTCACATACAAAATATTCAGCCAACAGCACTGATCTCATCTGTATGCACCGCTATCTGCATCACTGAAGATGAATTCCAGGGATGGTATATTTTTACATAGTTACATTGGTGTAGCTTGAACACCATGAGTAGACACCACTACTCCACTTCTGGTCCCATGCTGATTAGCTGTGCAGGTTCATTCTGAACATGAGGTCAGCCTCTTGGTATGGGCACTATTCAGAAGATGCTTTGCATTTTCTCATCGAAGGTAAAGCATACTCTGATTGGATGAGGTGGAGAATTTGACATCGACTCTCTATTTAATCAGAGAACACTTTGCATTCATTCAGAAAATGCAAAATATGCTCTGAATGCTTCCCTTGCTGAGTGGCCAACCTCCTGTGTCCAGAATGCAACAGGGCAGCTGCTGCGCATGGGACCAGGAAGCAAGTGGAGATGACAGGAGAAGATGTGTCTGCTTCAGTGATATCCAGCTTCCAGTGGCATTGGCATTGGCCGTTTTATTATTATTATTATTATTATTATTATTATTATTATAGGTACTTATATAGTGCTGTCAATGTTTTACGCAGCGCTTTACATATAGAGTATATTGTCCATTCACATCAGTCCCTAACTCTCAAGGAGCTTACAATCTATGTTCCCTAACTCACATTCATACATACAGTACACATACTAGAGCCAATTTAGACAGGAGCCAATTAACCTATCGGCATGTCTTTGGCATGTGGGAGAAAACCAGAGTACCAGGAGGAAACCCACGCAGGCACAGGAAAAACATGCAAACTCCAGGCAGGTGGTGCCGTGGTTGGGATTCCAACCAAAGACCTTAGTGCTGCCAGGCGGAAGTGCTAACCACTTGTCCAGTGCCATATGTCTGGCTTAAAGACTTCTGAAAAGGTGAGTATAAAAAAGCATTAAATACATGCTGGGAGGAGGAGTAATTGGAATTGGTTAGGGGCAGAGTGCAGCAATGGGCTTTACAACAGCAGAGGGAAAATCAATTTTCCTGTTTACTCCCCATTAACACACACACTCACCAGCCACTTTATTAGGTACATCTTGCTAGTCCTGGGTTGGACCCTTTTTTGCCTTCAGAACTGTTACTAAACCCTGGACCCTGCATTCACTATATCTCGTCTCCCACAGTACACACAACATGGAAGTGCAATTATTTTAGTAAATGTAAACTGCTAAATACCTTTTCTCATCAGCAGTATATAGTAGTCTTGTGACTTCTATCAGTGTTCAGCAGAGCACTGATTACAGCATGTAGGAGGAGTTTTCATTCTGCTCTAGGAGGACCTCTGTCTGGACAGTGCTGATTGGCCCTGTGCTGATCACATGCACTCTCCCAAGAATAAAAAAAATCCTCTCTGGCAACACACGCCAAATCGAGCATGTGCAGAGTGTCTCCACACCATATCAGAAGTTAAGAGGGGGACAGTGGAAGGAGAGGATCAGAGAAGACAGGATCAAACAGCATTTTACACAATGCAGAAGATTAACCCCTTAGGTTACACAATGAGTATACCAAGCATGCTTTACTGCATATACAGACTGATTTTACTGTTGTGGGTTAGTAACATTCTTGGCATAGATTCAACAAGGTGTTTGAAACATTCCTCAGAGATTTTGGTCTATAGTGACATAAGTTACTGTTGCCTTTCTATCATCCCAAATCAGTCTGCCCATTCTCCTCTGACATCAACAAGGCATTTTCATCCACACAACTGCCGCTCACTCAAAATACTCAGACCAGCCCATCTGGCACCAACAACGATGCCATGTTCAAAGTCACTTAAATCCCCTTTCTTCCCCATTCTGATGCTCAGTTTGAACTTCAGCAAGTCATCTTCACCAGTTCTAGATGCCTAAATGCATTGAGGTGCTGCCATGTGATTGGTTGATTAGCAATTTGTGTTGCCAAGCAATTGAACAGGTGAACCTAATAAAGTGGCCCGTGAGTGTATATGTGGCAGCAAAAACCTGTGCTTTAACATTCACATGCTGCACATATGCGTCTCTGGGCAAAGTTTATGTGCTGGGAGCACATTCCCTCCCTGCTCCCAGCACAAAGACCAAGCTGACGAAAATGGCTCTTGGTCCTGAAAAAAAAATCGGTAGCCACACTGGACCTGCTTCTGATTATGTGGCCAGCCAATCCTAGTAGTCACATGATCACCAACCTTTCCCGCTTCATGGGCATTCAGGATTTATAAAGGGGATGCCAAGGAATAGGCAGAAAGGGGTTAAACAATAAGTCATCCAAAAAGTGTATTGTTTTCATTAAACAGTCTATTAACAAAATATTGGAAATTATTATTTTTCAGGATTTAAAAAGCACCGACAGCTTGCACAGTGCTTTAAAAAATAAAGACAGGACAGTTACAATATAGTTTAAAGTTTTACTAAACCCAGGACCCTGCATTCACTATATCTGGTCTCCCACAGTACACACAACATAGACATGCAATTATTTTAGTAAATGTAAACTGCTAAATACCTTTTTTCATCAGCAGTTAAAGCAGCCTTGTGACTTCTATCAGTGCCCTGCAGAGCACTGGTTAAAGCTTGTAGGAGGAGTTTTCATTCTTCCCTGATTGTCATATGAGACTGCAGGACTCCTGACCCTCTGTCTGGACAGTGTTGATTGGCTCTGTGCACTCTTTCATGAAAAAAAAACCTCTCTAGCAATATACACCAAGCTGAGCGTGTGCAGCTTGCCCCCACGGCTCTGTTCTAACAGGGGATGGATTGGGGACAGTAAAAGAAGGGGAGGATCAAAGAAGACAGGATCAGACAGCCTTTTTTCACAATGTGGAGGATTAACCCCTTAGGTTCCACAGTGAATATAACAAGCATGCTTTACTGCATATACAGACTGATTTTACTGTTGTGGGCAGGGGCAGACTGACAACTCATGGGCCCCCTGTGTCCTCACCCACACTCAAACCACACCCAAAAAAGCCTATGAAAGGTACTAGGGGTATCTCACGGGGCCCCCTTATGACCCTGGGCTCTTGGACAATGCCAGTCTGCCCCTAGTTGTGGGTTAGGTAACACTTTAAGATAAGAGGGTTAGGAGGGCCCTGCTCAGTCTAAAGGGAAGGGCAAGTAATACTTAAGGTAGGAACTATGCGGGGATGAGTTTTCGAGAAAGTAAAATTCAGTTGCCGACTAGAGGTGGGATAGCATAGGCAGATCAGCCACTGTTGTATTCAATGAAAGTCTGTAAATCAAAAACGAATTCTCCTGCGCTCTGATGAAGAAGGGACACCCTTCGAAACGCGTCAGCTGTACTGAATATCCATCCCCTTGATGGGATTCGCGTTGTCTTCAAGTCCCTTCGAGCACTTACATGCCTGATTTTATTCGCTATTTGTGAGTATATTTTTATAATTAATAAATGTTGGTTATTGAGGTAATGCGCAAGGTTGGTGCGCTTCTTGTTTTCATTTCGTTCTTCAATGAAAGTCTATTAACAAAGCTCCTAGGATACACTGTATGTTGTATCTGTAATGAAATAAAAAAAAGAGCCAAGACTGATATTTTTGATGAAAGTCTGTTAACAAAGCTCTTATGTTGGATTTGAAAAGTAATAAGATGACCAGAGACTGTTGCCTTTTAATGAAAGTCTGTTGGCAAAGCTCTTATCCTGGATTTGAAATGAAATAAGAGGAGCGGTAGAAGAAAATGACCATTTAACATGATGCATTTGTGAGCCTAATGCATGGAAGGCACAGAAAGCCCTCATGCCCACGGGACGTTCTTACAGCGGCTGTTTTTGGCTTTTGATGTTTTTTTCTACAGCTTGTAAACCCCCCCAGCATGTTATCCTTTGTGTCCGTGCACACATAGACTGGAATCAACGTTTTTTGTCTGGAAAGAAACCCAGAACTAGTGGGCTTCTAGAGGAGTTTTTTAGCTGTAAAAACGCTCTAATGCTGTAAAACATGGTAAAACATGGTAAAACACCCCAAACTGGCATTTTTGGATGTTTTTTTGAACCCCCCCAAATTTTTTTTTCTTGGTAAAAAAGAAATGCTAAAAAACGCTAACAACCTCCAAGGCAGCAAAACGCCACTAAACGCTAATGCAAAGATGCTAAAAAAAGCTGAAAAACTTTTTTATGTGACTTTACACAGCTAACGTTACCAGTGTTACCAAAATGTCCCGTGTGCATGAGGGCTGAAGGGGCGTAGGACCCAAATACAGCAATTAGAAAGATTCCTATTTTGTTCCTTTTTCCCTTGTCTGACAACTTCTGATTTTAGGAAATACTTGTCTCACTCCCCTAGTTCAGGAAAAATCCTTACCTTGTCTTGTAGACACTGCAAGTTCTACATTTTACGTCTAGATTTTCAGTCATGAAATATTTAATTCTGTCCAATAATACCAATTTTACTGTAGAAATAAAACACAATTTGAAATAAAATGTGTACAAATCTGTAACATTTCAAAGTTGTTCCCTGCAGAGAATTTGTTAATTTTTATATTTATAAAATCATAGCCAAATGTTGATGTATCATGTGCTGTACTTGTATGAAAAAGTATCCTGTTCTCTTTATATTGCTTCCTTTGTGTGAAATCCCTGGGGTTCCTGCCAGTCACTCTGCCTTTGTATTAAAAACTGACCACACCAGGCATGAGGGCACAGTGTGTGTCAGGAATCCCAGAGATCACCATGGCGCACAAATCTGCACAGGCGTAGGATCCCGACAAGACATACAGGCAGGCGGGCACTAGGACCCAGGCGCGCCTGTCACCAATGATGACCGGGCAGGCACTGGGACCCAGGCGCACCTGTCACCAATGAAGGAAGCTTATCCCCTTTGATGATGTGCGGTTAGCACGAAACGCGTCAGGGTAGGAGCTACAGCGTCATTATCTCTCTGCCGCCGGCACCATGGAGGTCCCGGCAGCCATCTTTTAACCCACCTCATGGTCAGTGTTTATTTGTTTGTTTATCCTCACCTATGTTATACTGCATAGAATAAAATCTTTTAAACGGTATCACGCTATTGGTCTCCTTTCTTTGTGGCCCTTGGTGAGTCACATATCACCTATAGAGCCACCTAAGAGAGAGACCGTGGATTATCAGCAACATCCAGCGGGTGGAGGAATATCTGGCTTGACCTGACCTTAAGAGCTACCAGTGGATCTTGTAGAGATAACTTATCTCTAAATGCGCAGTTACACTGTGCATCTGGTGAGTGCACAGCCTTATCCTTCTCACGTTCACCGCATGGAAGCAGCACTTTGAAGGAAAGAAATTATCACAAAGACTGTTTTTGCACTGCATGTTACTCTGCTTGTGACATATTGTTCAGGATCACATTAGTCACCTATAATCACTATATTGATATCTTGGATGTTTTTTTCACTTTAATACTTGTGATTTAGCGCCACATCTTTTATATTTCATGTTTTTGTAAGGTTTATTGGTATCCTTTTTGATGCTGTGGCTGCTTTATTTTTCATAGCGCTCACAACTTCTTTTATATTTGCACCTGTCACCAATGACGACCGGGCAGGCACTAGGACCCAGGCGCACCTGTCACCAATGACGGCCGGGCAGGCACTAGGACCCAGGCGCGCCTGTCACCAATGATGGCCGGGCAGGCACTAGGACCCAGGCGCGCCGGTCGGGCTATTTAAACCAGCTCGTGCAATGCTCACATTGCCATATGCTCTTCATTACCTGTTTCCGGCTTGTCTGTTCCTGCGTGAGATACCTTGTTGCTGACCCTGCTTGATCCTGACCTCTGCTGACTGTCTCCTGCTCTGATCCCTGGCTCGTCTGACTATTCTTTTGCTTACTCCTGATTACCTGACCTCCTGTTGCTGAAACCTGGCTTGTGACCCGACTACTCTCTGTCCGCTGCTCTGTACCATTCTGCCTCTGCTGTTACCGACCCGGCCTGCCTGACTACGCTACACGTACTCTGTCATCTATCCATCAGGCACGGATCCGGTCACCACTGCCCAGGTCTGCCAGCCTCTTCACATCAGGCTCTCTTCCGATACATACCTCCGGCGGTTCCCTCTACCACAGTCGGGTGCACAAAGGGGTCGCGACCTGGTCTCAGTCTGCTCCAAGTCCATCCCCACCATCAGGGGCCCTGGTGAATAAGCAGATTGGGGCTTAGACCCCGCGCCCTGGGGAATCCCGTTCTGTGGGTTGCTAGAGATACCGCCGGGTGGATCATGACAGTGTAGTCAGTGTTTTTGGCCGTGCTGGGGACTCTGTTCTAATCCAATGAGCAGACTTTTGCTGACATGCCCCCACAGCCATGTACTGGGAAGACTAGTGTATGCTGTTTCTCCTCCCCCAGCTCTCTGAGCTCCATTTGCAGCTGAGAACAGAGGGAATGTGATCACTGATAAAAAAAAATGGGGAAAAAAAGTTTTTATTTTTATGTATACAGTGGGTTGTTTTACAAGGTGAGGGTTTCCATATATTTTAAAATATTTATATGTGATATGATTCTAATCTAATAATCACATCTAATAATCTGCAAGCAAAACCACAGTTTTTTATATTTTCCTTACGCATGCTTGGGTATTCATTGCAAAGAGAATTTTCAACACATTCGCTAAGCTTTCGAAGCAAATTCCTTTGCCAAGTGAACATCCTATTTGCCTTTAGCCACTTAAGGTCCTCCCTATATCAGTTTTACTGCTACAGGGTAGTCCTGCTGTGCAAAATCACACACACACATATATATATTGTATGTGATTTTGCATTTCCGCCACACGGGACATGCTCGCTGCCATCGGGTCGCTTCTAGTGTGAACACTCACAGCAGAATCGGCGGATGTCCGCTGGCACCTGCCAATCATCGGGCAGGACACAAAACAGAGATCTGCTTATGAAAACAAGGCGGAGCTCTGTCCTGATGGGGGATGGAGGGGGGAATGAAGGATCTTGTGCCCTTGCAAAGCTGGGAACACGATCCTTTACTTCACCTAGTAAAAACATCACCTAGTGTACACCAAGCACTTAGCTAGGCTCCCAGTTAACCCTTTGATCACTCTAGATGTTTAACCCCTTCCCAGCCAGTGTAATTAGTACAGTGTTTGTGCATATTTTTAGCACTGATCACCACTGGTTCCCATAAAGTGTCAATGAGTGTAAAAATGTCCACCATAATATTGCAGTCCCACTATAAGCCGCTGATCACGGCCAATACTAGTATTATAAAAAAAATAATTAAACAAAATTCCAGTATATGTCCCACAGTTTATAGATGCTACAACTTTTGAGCAAACTAATCAATATACGCTTATTGGAATTTTTTATTACCAAAAATATGTAGCAGAATTCATTGTGGCCAAAATTTATGAAGAAATTAGATTTTTTTTTATTGGATATGTTTTATAACAGAAAAAAAAATATTTTTTTCAAAATTGTCGGACTTTTTTGTTTATAACGCAAAAAGTAAAAAACCCAGAGGCAATCAAATACCACCAAAGGAAAGCTCTATTTGTGGGAATACATTTATATACAGCACTGCATGACTGCATAATTGTCAGTTAAAATAACGCAGCACCTTATCGCAATGACCTGGTCAGGATGGGGGTAAATCTTCCAGAGGCCAAGTGGTTAGTAAATAAACCCCTTGGGTTTAGAATCCAAGGAACTGTATAGGCAAACATGGATAGATATGTAGAATTCACAGACATTTTACACCCAATCTGGCCGGTTTGGTCAGATCACGGTATGAATCTCATGTCTATACATGTCAGCATAGCAAATAGTGATGGCTCGTTGTGTTGGATGTTTTTGATTGATTACTATTGTTTTCTCCAAGATAAGTTGCAGCTAGATGTTTATGGCTTTGTTCTCCCTTTGCATATTTTATATTTATTTTTTTGTAAGATGGATCTTTCAATAGTCAGATCATGCCTTTGAGTCCAACTGCCATTAATTGTTTATAGTCAGCTTTACCATCAGAAGTCTTTGAGGAAGTTGATAACTCATTTAAATGGATTATTCCATCCTGTGATAAGTGTCTACAACACTGCAGATAATCTTGGTATATACATTATACTGACATCACATTAATTTCTATTGCCTCTGAGAGATATCCATTAAACACAAAGTTTTTTTCCCGTTCCTTATCATGACGCTTCCCTGTGTACTCATAGATAAAGCCAATGTCCTTTATCATGCCATGAAACATGCTTTCATTTACTGATACGATGGGTGAAGTCATCTCACATTCTTTAATTATGTCTAGCACTTGCTATCAATTCCCCAACACCAAATTCAACACATTTCCTGTATAATGTATGGCCACATGTTAAACAACAAGCATTTCATTTACACTATCAGCCATATCCTCTATTTCTTTTTTTCTGCAGTGGGAAAACTAGCAAACAAGCGATACAACCGAAATTGCTCTTGAGATTCTTGCAAATGGTTTTGTATCAGGGAGGGGAGTGTTAAAGGGAGACGTCTTAAAAAAAAAAATAGAAAAGTGAACACGCTTTGCTATATGTCAGGCCATGAAGGTTAGTGTCAGGTATCTGACTGTGGAGCCCGAGATGACGAGGGTGGCCTCTTGTGCAATTTCCATTAAAACACATCTAGTAGTAGAGACAGGGACTGCTAGGGCAGTGGAAGGGCTCAAGTGCAGGAAGCTGGAGCGGTCAACTTGACCTTGGAGACCCACTCAGTGGCCGTGTGGAGTCAGGTCACAAGCTGTATGCAGATAGGTATAGAATCATAATCATGTTCAAGATCAGGAACAGGCAGGAGTGGAGGAGTGTCTGGTAGTGGAGACAGGGACTGCTAGGGCAGTGGAAGGGCTCAAGTGCAGGAAGCTGGAGCGGTCAACTTGACCTTGGAGACCCACTCAGTGGCCGTGTGGAGTCGGGTCACAAGCTGTGTGCAGATAGGTATAGAATCATAATCATGTTCAAGATCGGGAACAAGCAGGAGTGGAGGAGTGTCTGGTAGTGGAGACAGGGACTGCTAGGGCAGTGGAAGGGCTCAAGTGCCAGGAAGTTGGAGTGGTCAACTTGACCTTGGAGATCCACTCAGTGGCTGTGTGGAGTCAGGTCACAAGCTGTGTGCAGATAGGTATAGAATCACAATCCTGTTCAAGGTTGGGAACAGGCAGGAGTCAGCAACGTGCTGGCAGTGAGGTACCAAATCAACAGGCAAAATCGTGGTCAGAAGTCCAGGCCAGGGTTGATAACACAGGTGAGCAATGTGAAATTCATTTTGCAACAAATCGAAACTGAGACAAAATTTTCGTTATTTTGAGATTTGGATGTATCCGAATTTCCAAATCACAATAGTAACAAACTTCAACGAATCCCCAATAAATTGTAACAAAATGAATCATCTAAAATCGAAAATAAATTTGAAAATTCATTAAAAATTAATTCAACCCTACTACTGCACTCTACATTTCCTCCTCTATCGATTTACTTCTCCGACTTCTCTTTATCTCACACCTTTTATATGTTTCCATCAATCATATACTTCCAAGAAACCATAGCAGCTAATCTTCCATATAGATGTGCCTACTTTCTCGAAGACCACATGCTCCTGAACCAGGCACACATTTCACAATGAATACATCATCCTGGATGACTCTTTCCTAACATCTCCCATCCCCACAACATAAGGGCATACAAGTAGAAAGGTTAATAATTCATATGCCTTTGACGATTTATCTAATATATCCTATGTATTTGCTGGCCTGCTATGTACCTTTGTTACAAAGACATAGCTAACCTTGATTTGTACTATAATTTGAACCCATGGCCTGTCTGCAAACCGGGATGCTACAAATTGTGATTATGCTCGGATTGTCATCTGTATTTGCATGTGCATTGATCTGCCTTAACTTTCCTAATAAAATTATTTTTTTGTAAAAAAAAAAAAATTAATTCAAACTTGAAAATGAATTTGAATTCAAAATGAAAACACATTGCAATACCTATAGTAAGGTATAAAGTGAAATAAGATGATGATCATGATTCCTACATAGGCTGATGAGTAGAATAGAATAAAACAAAATAGAACAGAATTGAACAGAAGATAAAGGAACAGAATATCACAAAGCAGAATAGAAAATAAAAGTATAGAATAATACAGAATAGGAAATAATGGAATATAAAAGAATAGAACATATAAAAATAGAATACAACAAAATAGAATAAAAATAATGGAATTGAATAGAAAACAAAAGAATAGAGTAGAATAGAAAAAAATGCAACAGATTGGGATAGAATAGAATAAAATAGAACAAATATAGCTGTCTTCCGACATTCCAATTTCGAATTTCAATTCAATTTGAAAATAGCAAATATACGAAATGAATTCTGAATACGAATCATTCTAACATAAGCAAAATGATGAAACAAAATGATTAACATAAAAAAGTGAGCAGCAGACGTAACAGGCAAGAGCAATCCAAAGAGAACTGTCAGAAGTAGCTGGGTCAGTAACAAGGTTAGCAGGTTTTCAGGAACTCATTTTGCTGGGTGCCAGGAACTGTGTACTGAGGGCCATAACTGCTTATGTGTATTAGTATTCTTGTCCTTGCACATCTTAAGCTTCTATGCTCATGACCCTGCACATACACACAGATATAGGCATCTGACGCATGAGAATCCTGAAAGTTAGCCTTGCAGAAGAATATGCTCAGTCTAGTGATGGCTGCCCCTAGCAGGATGGCAGGCAGTCGAGTGAGCAGGTTAAAGCAAGTTTGTACCTTCATTTTTTTTTTAAACAATAAACATTTTATCTATGCAATGTGCAATTTCATCTCCCTGCCCAATGCTTTCTGAAAGCTCACACAAGCTGTATAAATTCTAGACTTTGAACAGCTGTAGAGAAGAGAGGGCTGCAGATCAACAGGTACAACTTATGTAGGAGGATTTTCTTCATCTCTGTGTATCACTTGAGGCCAGTAATTTCACTTGGTATATGTAAGGGTTTACAACCACTTTAAGAACCACTTAAATATAAACTGTTGATCTGAAAACACTGGGGTTGTCAACTGGACCTCTATAGGAGTTCAGGTCAGCTGGCAGCAATGATAAGGGTAAGTTAGACAGGGTGCCACATAAAGTGGTTGGGGAGAGGTATTTTTTTTTTCAACTAGCCTATTTACATAAAAGCAGAACTAAACCCTCCCGTCCTTTACAGCAGAGGAAGCTGCCATATTAACCTCTGTTTAATTTTCAGCTGCCATGGGCTGCACATGTGATCAGCTATGACATTGGCCATTGGATGGCTTGGCAGTTCCTTTGCGAGCATAAGCAACTGTGGCAGTTTAATCATGGCATGCCTTGATTATAACTGTTGGGAAACTGTTATATTGGCAGGTTTAGTTCCATTATTAAAGCAGAATTCCAATTACACTCTTATTTTTTGAAATCGGGGAGAAGTTTTGGAGCACAGGGGTATATAAACTCCAATTCAGAAGAGGGGGAGAGGGGAGGGAAACAAATAGTTAATGGACTATAAATGTCACAAATATGAAAGTCTATGAAGGATAATGGCTCAGGTTCATATGGCAACAGCACATGATAAATGTGTATATAATATATAAGTGGAATGAATAAAGTCTCTGAGATTGGCGTGATGGTAGCGGCAGCAGTCCTTAGGAGGCTTCCTGTGACTGAATGGACCTTACTTATAATTTCATGAGCATTACTCCAGGAGGAGCCTGCTCCCAACACCACTGAGAAAAGGACCTGTGATGTCACTGGAAGGGCTAGAAGACTGCAGGCAAAAGGTGAGCATAGGGGTTTTATAAAAAACATATCTGGGGCATCTTGGTGGGGAAGGACAGGAGCAATGTTACATAGGATAGCTCCTTTTTAAAGCCTAACTGCAGTCCACATTGGAAACCCAGAAAAATCAGAACAAGGGACATAAGTTACTGTCAGTAGGATGTGTCCCTTATGCTGATTCCTCTTCTGTTAGGTTAAATCCTTATCTGTCTATCCTCCACCTTCCCTGCCAAAATAATCTATTGCAGTGGGGGATAATAGAACTGTGGGAGCTGTCAGAGGCTTTTGTCAAAAGTGCCTGACTATGCCCACCTTTACCGCCCAGCTCCTATATTCATAGAAAATGATATACTGTATGTATGGAGGATGGGTGAATGATTGAATTGTCCACTTCCTTCATTCATTCATAGAAGCTGTAGTACAGCTGGGCAAAAAGGGTGGGCATGGTCGCTCAGTCTTGATGACAGCCCGTGACAGCTCCCACTGTTCTGTTAACCCCCGCCACACTAAAAGACTAAGACATTGGAGGGGGGTCATGAACGGAGGACAAGTTCACCTAGCAGAAGCGAAATCTGCACAAGGGACACATCCTAATGTAACTGTAATCCTGTCCTGTAAAAATGACTGCAAGAGCACAGCGCAGAATGCTGCATGAGGTAAAGAAGAATCCCAGAGTGTCAGCTAAAGACCTACAGAAATCTCTGGCACATGCTAACATTTTTGTTGACACATCTACAATAAGGAAAACATTAAACAAGAATGGAGTACATGGGAGGACACCACGGAGGAAGCCATTGCTGTCCAAAAAGAATATTGCAGCACGTTTGAAGTTTGCAAAAGAGCACCTGGATGTTCCACAGCACTACTGGCAAAATATACTGTGGACAGATGAAACCAAGATTGAGTTGTTTGGGAAGAAGACACAACACTATGTGTGGAGAAAAAAAGGCACAGCACACCAACATCAAAACCTCATCCCCACTGTAAAACATGGTGGAGGGAGCATCATGGTTTGGGGCTGCTTTGCTGCCTCAGGACCTGGACGGATTGTTGTCATTGATGGGAAAATGAATTCCAGAGTTTATCAAGAAATTTTGCAGGAAAACGTACAACCATCTGTCCGCCAACTGAAGCTCCGCAGAGGATGGGTGATGCAACAGGACAATGACCCAAAGCATACAAGTAATTCAACAAAACAATGGCTGCAACAGCACAGAATACGCCTTCTGGAGTGGCCCAGTCAGAGTCCTGACCTCAACCCGATTGAAATGCTGTGGCATGACCTTAGGAGAGCGATTCACACCAGACATTCCAAGAATATTGCTACACTGAAACAGTTTTGTGAAGAGGAGTGGTCCAAAATGACTCCAGATCGTTGTGCAGGTCTGATCTGCAACTACAGGAAACGTTTGGTTGAGGTTATTGCTGCCAAAGGAGGGTCAACCAGTTATTAAGTCCAAAGGTTCACATACTTTTTCCTCCCTGCACTGTGAATGTTTACATGTTATGTGCAATTAAACCATGGCAACATCTAATGTTTGTGTAGTATTATGTTCAGCAGACTGTGTTCTTCTATTGTTGTGACTTAGATGACGTTCAGAGCACATTTCATGTCCAATTCATGCAAAACACCACGTAATCCAAATGGTTCACATACTTTTTCTTGCAACTGTATGTCCCTTGTTCTCATTTTTCTGTTTTTATTTGGCTGCTCTTAGGATTTAAGGAGATTTGGGGCCAATCCTGGCTTCCAACAAAGAAAAGCACAAGAAAAACCCCACTAACAAATTAGGCTTTTGGATGTGATGGTGTGCTGCCTACTTTACTAGTAAAATTATATCTACAAATACCAGTGAGGGAGCCATAAAAAGTCTGGTAATTACATGAAAGTTATACAGCAGTAGGTAGATAAAAGCAGTTAGGAAAATGTGAAAGTTTCTTTTGTTAGTTCTACCTAATTTGTAGTACCATATGCTTTATGAATTTTATAGAAACCTAGGCGAACCCAGCAGAGAAAATGTGCAAACTGCTGTAGGGGAAAAAACATTCAGGTTTTTAGCTTGTAAAGGCAGAGAAAAGTGTTGCTATTGTTCCAGCTTCACAAAGAATATTAATTTCAAATTTGCTCATAAAGCCTTCACAAAATGGTTGTCAGGGTATCTAAGCACTTAAAACTTTATTACCAGCTTTATGCTGTCTTGGTAATAAAGAGACTAAGGTAAAATGGGCAGACTTTAAAGAAAAAGGTGGAATGGAAAGATCTGTCACACATACAAACGCATGAGATTATTTTCATTTTGTAGCCTATACAGAAAACTGGACCCTAATTTAAAACCCCTTCATAAGTTTTATTTATTTGGCATTAGTTTTTCTGGTTGCTGTAAATTTTTAGTAGTAGCTTGAGTCCAGTGGGGAATAAACAATTATCATTGTTATTTTCTCATCTGTGATTTTTCACAGAAAATGTGCATAATTGGAAGGGTGGGACTTTTATGACTTTGGAATGTAAAAGGGTGCTGTCAGGATCGCACATTGGGTGAAACTGATCACATTTTACCCAAGACTGCAGATAACCATAACTCCTTTCAATCAAATCAATAAAGCATTTGTAACCCGTTTACGATGCTATGGTCCCTTGAAAAAAAGTCCTGCGTCTAATTCATGCAAGCTTTGTGACAGTTTTGTTAAGGGTTCTGACACGTGTGGATTCTCGTAGCCCTCACTTGCTCTACCGATTAGCCAATGAGCATCTATTGCCCCATTTAGCTGCCAGTTGGGCAATAGTCAGGTTTGGTCATGAGACCAGGCAATGGCCATATTTGGTTATGATGTTAGCAAGCATCCCTTCCCCTTTATTTACTGTCAGCTGTTGGTAGGGGAATCTCCTGGCCTGCAGCTGAATGGGCCTGGGACCAGGGCCAGCTGACAGCATCCTAGCAACTCAACGTTTGAACATGGACTGAATGTCCATGATATGAACTAATCCCTCACTACACCATCTTTCTGACAACTACATGAATCTATTGCTGGTACCATTTGTTACGTAGAAGTCTGTGACACTTTCTTAAAATTCCAGGTATTGTTTCCGGATGCATTCTTCATAATGTAAAATAAAAAAAAAAACAAATGCAGAAGGCGCAGCACCCTCACAATGGTTTTTGGAGATGGATGGGGCTAGGAATAAAGATAGAGATGTTGCTCTGGGATCTCCAATATAGTTTGAAGTGTGTAGGCAGGTTGAGTTTTATGCTGCCTCAGCCAGGTAGGTTAGTATTAAATTGTTTCCTAGGTTTTTCCTTGGATCCAACTTACTGGTCCTGTACAATTTAAAATGGGGCAGGGGTTTGACTCGAGAGACACATTCGTGCAAGCACATGGTGAGTGAGCAGGGGCGCATCTTATCTGCCATTAAGAGCGACGGGGTGCCCACAGACACTGACGCTGGAATTCAGCCATGAATGGACTTTCAACCTATGCAGGTATGCTGGGGCAACCACAAGCCTAGTTAGGGGATAGTTTAGGGGAAAGACTGTTGCTTTGTTCTACTGTTATGCCACATTAATTAAGTAAAGCTTTTGATACTTTGTCCTTTGCCTGGTCTGAAGTTACTAAAGGGATGTAATGCAAGTAACTATTATAGATAGTCTACAGTTGAGACAGTAAAGCCCATTGGGATATGAAGATAGCTCCATAAGAGTGAATACAGTGAGGAGCACAAACATGTGGTTACCAAGGGTAATGAAGGTTTACCAATAAGCCTATCGTGAAGCGTGTACATGTGGCATGTGGGATAGCCTCTTTCAGGAGAAATAGTTTGCACTCTCTCCATGAGCAGGCCCGTCTCCGAAGCAATGGGAGCAGATCAGCACCGCAGAGGTCCTCAGCCTGTACACAAGTATGGAAGAAGAAGACTTAAATGAGTCATGCATGGAGTCTGTGCTAGGTGAACAGCAGGATCCCATTCCATCACTAGGAGTGAGGTACTGGAGATGCACTGGACAGGTGGAGAGGACATTGGCTCTGCATATCCCTGCTAAATGCAACAGTGACTGTGGTGGTGCATACTAACATCAAGAACATTTATTAGAGTTGTCTGTTCATGTAAAGGTACCCCGTGAATAAGTCTGTGACCCTTTTAAAGTGCCTAGCATAGCCCAGAAGAACCCACCCCATGGGAAGGCCTCCTATGTGATCCACACTTGGCTCCCAATGAGGAGGGGAACATGGAGGAGGTACCACCCACCTGCCTCCCATACAAATGGGTGGGTGACTAAGCAAGCCACTATCTTAGAAAAAAATTAAGTTGATTAATTGTTTACTTTTCATTAACAAACAGAAATGTGGAAATAAAACTAATGGAAAATGTTCTAGAATATTTGCATCTAATTAATATACCATTGGTGTTGATGTATTCGGGCACTTCTTAGTGTGCGGCTTTCTCATAGGTGAACATTGATTTGTATTGGTATACATATTTTTTATTCTTTCATGCGTATTGAGTGCAGAGATATATATACACATAAAGAATACACCACCTTGGCTGGCAAGGTAAATTCTCCTACTTATAAATTCATGATTTTGTGGGCTAATTTTTTGGAATAGCAAATAATTCAAAATAGTAAATTGTCCTGGGAATTATAACATTTTCTTGAATCTCCCAGACTGTGTTTTACATACTGAAGTGCCCCATTCCATTGCACACTGTTAGTCTATAACCTAGCTAACCAATAGTGAGATGTGGAAGACAAGTGGAAGTAGCTCAGACCTCAACATTACTAAAGCTGATGTTTCCATTGTCAAGCACTACAAGTTCAAAGCTCCTAGGATGCATTAAAAGTTATCTGAAAATATGGGCACCCCAAGATGCTTTCTTTTCTGCTGGCAGTTTAGATTATATTTAAAGTGTCCTTAATCCCAAATAAAAATACTAAAAAAAAAAAATCAATTTTTGTTATGTTTTGTGCCCTTTGCTTAATAAAACGTTCCTCATATGTGTTATCTCTTGATCTTGCCAGTCACTCATCCTTCTTAGTTAGCTGTGACAATAATCTTCAGGCTCATAGAGCCTCTGCAGCATTATGACCACAGTGTGCATACTCCCTTTTACTCAGTAAGTCGAGCCTACTCACTCCTTACAGTAGGGTGTAATCCTCTTAGCTGCCTATGTCCACAGCTTTTTTTTTCCAGCTTGTGTCCCCTGGCCATGAGCTGTCAGTCAACCATCTACCCTGCTTTCGATGGCCTGAGATAAAGGCTTGAAAAGCTGAAACAATGTCACCAAGACGTGACCCCCGACACAGGTGATATGACCTGTACACGTGTGTGTATATGTGTATATATATATATATATATATATATATATATTCTTTTTTCCCTCTGAATATTGGTTGCTGGTGGTGTGCCTTATCCTTTAGACATGGGAAAATGATTTGGGTTTACAACCACTTTAAAGTGATCACAGGTTTCCTGCTAGCAACCAATGATGGGTATATATCTCTCCATTAATGTTTGAATTCCCTTTGAGGTGAACAAACGTTATGCATCCCTTCCCCTTGCTGAGATGCTTCAAGATTCTAATCAACCTTCTCATTGACTTTGAGGAACCAAAGCCTGCATATGATTTAGGAACATTTTGTCAGTCTCCTCTTCTTCCCCAGTTTTCTACCCCTGATTTTCTATTATGTTTTTACAGTTGAGCTGCGGCAAGCCATTTTTCTCCATAATGGATAATCCAATTCATCTTACTAAACTAAGCAATCAGCTGTGATTACAGCCTTGAGCAACCAACCGTTTCTATTCCTTTCAATCAGTCAATATTCACAACAATTTGTAGATGTAATCAAGATGTATTTGTTAACATATTTTTAGTGGGGGGTGAATTTGACATGAAATACAGTTAATTGTAGTCAGTGGATTATTTCATATATATTACCGTTATTTTCAGTTCTGTTGTTACTTTCAGACATCAAAAATCATGTATTCATTAGCTCCCATTTTGTGATTAATTATATTGACTTATTGGATGATTACAGTATATCTTTATTGTGTTCAGTGAGGCATTTTTCTTTAATATGTGACAGTCACATCCATTGGAGTGTTTTGCCACTTTGAGTCATGTTAAATAGTCTTCATGAGCTTTGGTCACTTTGTTCTTCTGGTAATGTTTGCATGGGCAGAACAGTGGCTAAATGGTTAGCACTTCCGCCTGGCAGCACTAGGGTCGTTGGTTTGAATCCCCACCATGGCACCACTTGCCTGGAGTTTGCATGTTCTCCCTGTGCCTGCATGAGTTTCCTCCAGGTACTCTGGTTTCCTCCCACACTCCAAAGACATGCTGGTAGGTGAATTGGTTCCTGTCTAAATTGGCCCTAGTATATGTATGTATGAATGTGAGTTAGGGACCTTAGATTGTACGCCCCTTGAGGGTTAGGGACTGATGTGAATGTACAATATATGTGTAAAGCACTGCGTAAAATTGACGGCGATATATAAGTACCTGAAATAAATACATTTCTGTGATTCCTATTCAATGATCTTATGATTAGGCAAAATGCAGAAATAAAAAAAAGTCCAGCAAAATTGTGCATCCTGCTCCACTGGGGTACCCCTCACCCTCCCACAATTAGGGAATGGCTCACGAGGTTGCTGAAAAAAGCCAACATGGAGGAACTGTTTTCCATAGCCTGAGTCTCCCCCACAAAATTCTTGACTAAATGGGCCTGCTGAACACACTTCTAGACAAGTAGAATTTTCCTGCCTGATATGTCCCCAAATATAGACACCGGATGGTCCTACTCCATGATTCAACCCTACCTCACCCTGAACCACTTCTGGTAACAAGCTTGGCTCCACCTCAGAGACCCCACCTCCTTTTTGGACACTTTTTGACACCTATCTTGACTCAACATGGAGCTAAAGAATCTCTCCACATATTTACACCTTCCAGATCTCTATCATACCCTTCTCTAAACCTCAGCATACCCTGCACCCTATTTCCTGACATCCTTAACCCACCCCCTCATGCTACGCATCTCATAGACCTAATAAACCCACACGTGAAACAGGCTCAACCAATACTTCTCTAAGATTGCCCGTTTGGCCCACTGACCTTAGCGCCAAGTTCATATTGACTCTCTTGTCAGTGACTTGGATGGCCCCCTCCTCTTTGCATCCTTTATGCTACTGTTCTGCTTAGTTTTTTTCTTTATTTTTTTTTCTATTATATTACTTCAGATATTAGATTTGGGAATTTATCCCGCTAAGGTGGGACTATCATCACTTTTGTTCACATATACTTAGTATGTTGTCACCTGATAGGTAGTCCTGTTTCTTGTATATGATGGTATGCTTCCTCCTTTTTGTACCATTTATACTCCATCCTTTTTCTATCAATAAAAATGTTTGTGGAAAAAAACCCCCAAACAGCCATATTTTAAAAAAGAGGTGACAATATTTTTCTACCTTGGACCAATGTAACTGTGCACATACAATACCAGTGGACTCCCTGTGGAAGCTCCAAATCACTGTAGTAGGCACCACTACCTCTACCTAGTAGGCACCTCTACTTACTTCTGAGAATCTTGTCAAGGAGCTACCCTGCTTCATTGTGAACACAGTCACTTTACATTTCCTCAGTGAATTCAAAGCATTCTCTAATTGGATGGGGTGAAGAGCCAAGCTGATAGGATAATGATCTGGAAGCTAGTGGAGATCACTGTAGTATTCATGCCTACTAAAATGATTTTCAGCTTCCACAAAGATCAGCCAGGTATGGGTACTGTATATGTATAGTTACATTTATCCAAACTGTATCAATGTTTCCATATAAAAATATCCGTACCTGGAATTTATATTTTAAAGATATCTATAATCTTTTTAAGTATTTGTAGATCTCGGTTATATAAATGTCCTGGAGTGCTTCACCTAAGCCTGCAGAACATACATTTATGAACATATGCCCTGCCCATTGGGATCCACTGTCAATTTGACATTGTTGGTGAAATGAAAAAACAAAATAATGCAAGTTGGAAACTGGGTCCTTTTTCCACACTTTTTGGTCCTGTCCAAAATTAACTTTCTGGACCAAGGTGCGAGAGATTTCTCAGAAATGCACCAATTCGACTCCTGAAAACCTGGCCTTCTTTCTACTTCATCGCTTCTCGATTCCCACCAAAACATATGTGAAACCTATCTCCATCACCTTCTAAATGCCGCTAAGTCTTGCATCCCCTAAATATGAAGGTCTCTGACCCACCCACAGTATCGCTGTGGCTACGCAAAGTTGTTGAAATTTGTCACATGGAAGAACTTGTTCTCTCTTCCAAAAATAAACAAGACTTCACATTTTCAGAGGAAGGTAAGTCTGTCTTATGTAAGGATACTTGATTCTGCTTATCATCTGATGTGCCACCCAATGGTTTCCCCTCCTCCCTCTCCTTTTATTGCTTTTTTCCCCCTGACTCTCTCATCCTACCCTCTCTTCCCCATCAAGGCACTTATACCTGCCACCCCTTTTGATTGGTTATTTGTTGTTTGATTTGGTTTGTTATCCTTGGTGTACATGCCTTTTGTTGACAGTCTGTAATACCATTTTGTATGTATGCTTTATACACTTTTTTTTTTTTTACTAAAAAACAAAAATAAAAAAAACAAAAAAACAAAAGCACCTGCAAAGGAAGACACTTTATACTTGCCTGTGCTGGCATGCGTTTGTAGTTTTTTTGCTCCATTACTGAACAAAACCGCCCAAAGGATCTGACACATTATTGGGAACACAGGCATCCAGCACACCCTCAACTGTAGTGTGTGGGATGTGGAAATTCTTCAGAAAACTTTACTCAACAATGGAACAAAGACTCTACCAACATACATCAAGACAGGTGCGAATAAAGGGATTGTTTAAAACTGGAGAGTGCAAGATCTGGTGCAGCTCTGCTAGAAACCAATCGGCTTCCATTTTTTTTTCAAAGCTTAATTGAGCAAGCTGAAGTTAGAAGCTGATTGGCTACCATGCACAGCTGCACCAGATCTGCACTTTCCAGTTTTAGCAAATCAAATCCTATGTTTTGTTTCGCAAAATCCAACTCTGAAAACAGTAGATAATCAAAGTGGATCCTATTTTAGCAATAGCCAGTTGCAGTGACAGATGCACCCTTGTTAGTACAAATCAAATTTTTGTAATAAAGAGTTTTTTTCATATTTTAAAGCAGAACTACACAGCATCTGAGCACCACAAACTGAAAACACTATTTAATTCATTTGTAAAATTCAGAGCAAACTCCCCCATCCATCCATGTCTCCATGCTTTAATTTGTTGAGAAATCAGTTTTAATAAAAACATCCCCTAGCATTTCTGCCATGGACGTTTTTAATAAGGGCAGATGATTCAGGTAGCATTTACTTCCTGGAATCAATCTGTCCTTAGCTTAGGCATGCAGGCTGGAGGGTGTGCTTAGCTGAGAAAGCCTCTCCTCCTGAAGACTCCTGGGATGTATGACATAATTTGACTAGGCTTGGAAGCAAGGAAGTAACTGAAGAAATGTAAAAAAAGTTTAAAACAAGTAAATGTGATATACTTTCCTATCTATTTACTAATGATAGCAGCATAAGGATTAAAATAGTCAATATTCATTGAGAGAGTGAAGGTCCACTTTAACTACTTTCGTTGTTCCTGGTGGACTTCATATTTTTCGTACTGTCACCAGTCAGTATCTCTAATCACCACCATATCAGTTATATGATGATGCTGTACTGCTCTGGTGATAGTATGTAAAAAAAAAAAAAAAACATTTTTTTTTTACATTTCTTCAGTTTTTTAAAAAATTTAAAAAAATTACAACTTCAAAAAACTTGCCAAGCCTCTTACTAAATACATCAGACTGTCTACTTTCCAAAAACAGGTAATTTGGGGGATATTTGTACTGTTCTTGCATTTTTGGGCCTCAAGAAATGAGATTGGTTGTCATTACATCAGGAGTGATCAATTTTCAAATCTATACCATAATCTGTGGACTACAGACTAAATAACAAACACTGATTTGGTTTATATTCACAAAAGAAATGTAGCAGAAAACATTTTGGCATAACTTTATGAAGAAAGATTATTTATTAGACACAATTTTATAACCGAAGCAAAGAAAAATGTGTTTTTTTTTTCAAAATGTTTTTATTTAACAAAAAATAAAAAACCCAGTGGTGATCAAAAGAAAAGAAAAATATCTATCTGAGAAAAAAATGCTAAAAATGTCATATGGGTACAGTGTTGCATGACCGCATAATTTTTATTCAAAGTGCGACAGCACTGAATGCTGAAAATTGGCCTAGGCAGGAAGGATGTGAAAGTGCAAGAGTTGCTTTTGGTACTGTCTAACATATACAGTAATTGTTCACATGCCTTTATGTAAAATGCAATAGTAACAATCCATAACAACAAGAATGTAAAATATCAAAGACACTGTAAAAATTATTTTAAAAGGGAACTATCACCTCTTTAAATTGTGAAATAATTGTGGAAATACATAAGGTTAAATTAAAACAAAAAAAAAAAATCAATGTGAATGAATGCATTAAAGCCTGTGTAGATGGAAGCAACCTGTTTGAATCTCTTTTCTGATTGATGATCTGATTGACTAAGCAGTCTGTGCTGCTATTCATAGAAGAAATGGAAAGGAACTTCTACTATGAAAACCAGCACTGATTGTTGCTTATAACATCTTCTTCTTGTAGATCGCTCTGCTTAGGAATACTTTTGATTCCACTTAACATCTATTTCATACTATTTCACCCAGCCCCGATGAAGGGGGATGGTGTGGTCTGAAATGTGTTGGATATATTTTGCCCTGCTTGTTGGAACCAGTTGAACAATAAAGTCTTTGGGCTCCTAAGGATTTTTTTGTTTGGTGCTCTCTTTCACCTATTAGATTTAGAAAGCCTAGCTAGGTCAATAACCTCAGTGATCAATAACACACTCTTAACCACTTAGCGACTGCCTGCATTGTACTGTGGATGGGCGGCCACTATAGGAAAAGCGAAGTACCCATATGCCGCTACCTACTTCTGGGTTTCACCGCCCCCCCCCCCCCCGGAAAGTGATCGCTGTGATTGTACACAGCGGGAGCTTTTCAGCAAGTCCTTACCAATAATTCATGGCTAAGATCTGATGATCGGCTGTGTCCAATCACAACCCAAAGCTCTGCATTCAACACAGAGCTCTGTACACAAGGAACAATTTCTGTGTTTCTCATTCCTGAAAAGCAGGGATGAGAAACTTAGAGATCTCCTAGTAACATAGGCACACTTTACACATATTACATATAATTAGGCACACATTTAACCCTTTGATCACCCTAGATGTTAACCCCTACCCAGCTATGGTCAGTAGTACAGTAAGTGTATAGTATTAGCACTGTTCACTGTATTAATGTCACTTGTGATGTCAATGACAGTTCCTAACAGAGCCCGTTAGTGTCATATTGCCTGCCGCACTATTGCAGTCCTGTTCTGGGGTGGACTGACAACTCATGGGGCCCCCGGGCAATAGGGGATCATGGGGCCCCTGTGTCCTTGCCCGAACTCAAAAAAGCCTATGCAAAAGGTACCAGGGGCATCTCATGGGGCCCCCTACTGACTCGGGCCCTCGGGCAGTGCCTGAGTTTCCAAATGGTCAGTCCGCCCCTGGTCCTGTTATAGGTAGCTGATCACCACTATTAGTAGTATATAAAAAAATAAAATTCCAGTATATTTACCATAGTTTGTAGGTGCTATAACTTTCACGCAAACCAATTAATATACACTTAGGTGGGTTTTTATTTATCAAAGACATGTAGCAGAATACATTTTGACCAAAATTTATGAGGAAATTTGATTTTCTTGTATTGGATATGCATTATAGCAGAAAGTAAAAAATATTGGGTCTTTCAGAATTTTTTATCTTTTTTTTTTTATATCACAAAAAATAAAAAACTCCAGTGGTGATAAAATACCATCAAAAGAAAACTCTGTGTGAAAAAAAACATTATATGAATTTTGTTTGTGTACAACATTGCATGACAGCGCAATTACAAGTTAACAACTTAGGCTGGATGCTGCTGTACATGGGATTGCAGGGCTGCTGTCAAGCCAAATTCTTTAGATTGCTTGACTTTAAAAATGTTTTACTGCTTTTTTGTAAATACACAATTGCATAAAATATGTTAAACATTCAATTTCAAGCGATGGTGTGACTATTATTTTATATAGTAAAATATAAATCACTGTCCCCTTTGGAGTACTTTCCACGCATCTGCAAGTGATGTTCAAAAACCATACCATTAAAAATGCATTTTATACTGTCTATGAAGTAGTCTGAAAATTCATACTGTACCATGATCGGCTCTAAAAGCCACTTCCTGTGAAATGACAAGCTGAAATAAGTCTCCTTCACAATGATTTATATTGTATATTATTTGCTAGTTGGAAGAATACTGAGTTAAATCAATGTCAACCTTGAAACTCCAGCAATGACCCCAGTTAGAAGTAAACAATACACTTTCGCTTTGTTTGGCTGCACTTACCTCCTTTTCTGAAAACACACATTTTAAATTATTTTGTCATGTTAAAAAACAAAAAAGGCTGTAGCTTTCAAATGTTTTAATTTTTTGCTATAAAGTTCTATTGTATTTTGCAGCAAGTTACAACATATTGAGGTTAATTTACTAAACCCAAATTAGACCATGCAATTTGCAGGTGGAGAAGCTCCAGAGCTTAGTAAATGAGGGTAAGCTCTGCAAATTTCCGTCATCCAATGAAATGCAAGAAAAAATGCAGTTTTTTGTTTTTATAAATTTTCCTTGCATGTGATTGGGTATTCTTTGTAAAGTGAAGTTTTACTAAGCCCTGGAACAACTGCACTTGCAAAGTACTCTAGTCTTTTGGCCTTTAGTAAATCAATCCTATTGGAAAACAACAGTCAGGTTAAGTATACATTCCGTTACAATAAACCAGTGGATATTAGCACCCTCCAAAAGTATTGGGAACCATTTGTTCCACATATTCTAGTTTTAAAACATTGATTTTTTTTAAGATCATATACTATAGCAACATACTTACTTTCTCTTGCTTATAAGTTTTATTTGCAATAAAAGATCTATTACCAGAAAATATAGCTAAAAGATCAGTTCCAAGGAGACCACCGGCAATATCGGTGACTAGTCCTTTACCCTTTATCTACCTATTTTTGGCATAGTTTCTAGTGTTCGGTTCCTCTTTGAAGTAGTGGTCCAGGCTAACTAACCTTAACAAGGCTCTCACCCACCTTCTAATGCATATACTAACTACCCTGTAAAAGGAAGATGTTTATACTCACCTATTGTCAGGGTTGCTATGGTCTGGTCACATGATCTCCCCAGTGGTCAGCTTCAGGGGAGAGGTAAAAGCACCAATAGATGGAATGCCTGGGTGGAGGACATCACCCAAAGACTTACTATGGGGCATCCATTGATGGCTGTCCCACCCCTCCCCTGAAGTCATCCACTGGGAGCCGATGATGTGACTGGATTGGAGCACCCCAAGGATAGGTAAGTATATGCATCTTCCTTCTACAGGGTAGTTAGTATAGGAGTTGGGGGGGGACCAGTTTTAAGCTTAGTTTGTTCTAGTCCAGATTTCTACATTAAAGTGGATGTAAACCTCAAACATGAAATATGAACAAAGCATATCCCTCTATAGTGTGTGCTTGTCTCAATCAAGAGCACTAAGTGTCATTTCTGTCCGCTGCCTTGTTTCTCTACTAAAAGTCACTTCTAATGAGTTTTCCTGACACCATGAGAAAAATGTTGATGGGGGGGGGGGGGGGGGGGGGGGGGGGGCTCCAGCAGATTGACAGCCTCAGATCAGTTCCTATGTGCTGTGTGGAGGAAGTGTGTCCTTTCCGTCCAATAAGCTCTGAGTTCCCCTCACTGGTGTAATTTCAACTCTCCGCCCCCTGCGTTTCAGAGCTGAGCGATCCTTTGTGAATTCATCACTTTGAATGGTTGTAGGGGAAAGACAACTGTCAATAAACAGGTACAACTTTTGTAGGAGGATTTGTTTCATCTCTGTGTATCACCCGAGGCCAGTCACTTCACTGGGTATTCAAGAAACAAAGTAAAAATTTGACACTTTAAGCGCTCAATTGGTAGAAGCCCACATCTTATTAGCAGGGTAAAGCCAAAGTTAAACAACCCAAACTGGAAGGGTAGGCGATGTAGTCTTGCTCGAATCAGAGAAATCCAGTACTACAACAACAAAAACAGAAAGGGCGCAAATGCTAAGTGCATTATCTTTGGGCACTTTATTGGTGAAATAATATAAAATCATACTCACAAGCCTAGTAGAAAAAATGCATGTAGATACATAAACATGAAGTGCATTCATCCACTATCCAGTCCAACTGGCAAATGGATGGCACAGGCAACTGAAGCATTTCGGGGAACCTGGACCCCATCCTTGGAGCTATGGCTGGTGGCACTCACACCTCCACCTCACTAACTAGTGTTGGTTTAAGCCACTCCCCTCATCAGTGATATCAGAACAGGGGTGGTTATGGGGAGGAGTTTTGTGACATTAGCCAATAAGAGAGTCTCTAGATTTACATCACAAATCTTTAATGGATTATTGACAATATTCTAAAAATATGTATGGACCGCATAAAAACATACATTTCAATGGGACTATATCTTGTACAGTAATCTGTCTGGCTTCTTGTTCCTTTTCATGTTCTGTGCAATATTTCTCATAGGCTTCATCTATTAGCTTGATGCTATACCCTTTATCCACACATTTCTGCCTCAGGGTCCGACTCTGTGCATCGAAGTCTTCTACTTTTGTGAAAATTCTCCTTAGTCTGCAGTACTGACAAAAAGGAACATTGTGAATCTATCTAGAATGGTGATGGCTGCCTGCATGCAAGTAGGAATTACCCTTAGTGGCCTTGAAATGGGGCTTTGAAATAATTTCATAATCCGAGTCATAACCTAATTCCAGTTCCAAGAACACTAATTTGTGACAGTCGGTCACATAGGTAAATTTGATATTAAATGGATTGGCCTGATAGTAGGCCACAAACTCTTGTAATTCTGCATCAGACCCTTCCTAGATAATGAGAATATCATCAATGTACCTGGCGTAGAAAAACAGGTTTTCCCCAAATTGATTGTTTCTCCAAATGTGAAAATGTTCCCAGTACCCCATAAAGAGGTTGGCATAACTCAGGGCAAACCTGCCCCCATAGCAGTGCCCTTAACTTGTCTAAAAATATCTCTCATAAAGGTGAAGTAATTATGGAAAAGCGTATACTCTATGCTTTGTAGAATGAAGTTTGCTTGGGCTGGATGCATATTTTTATCCTGTGCCAAAAATAATTGGACTGCCTGTATATTGAATTGATGGTGAATGGATGTGTATAGGGAGGATACATCCAAGGACAGCCATTTGTAGGAATTTTGCCATCTATACTTAGATATGATCTCCAGCATATGGCCAGACTCCCTGACAAACGATGGTAGTTTTACCACTAGCCTCTGTAAGAAGTGATCACTGTAACTCAATGCTCGTGCTAATGGGTCTGCCAGGAGGGTTAGTGGCATGTTTGTGAATTGTGGGGGATGCGGCCTGCTTTATGTTGGCCTCACATAATGTACTCTGAGGATCAGATTTGGTGAGCACAAAAGAAACATCTTGAAAGGGTTTGCCAAACATTCTGCATCTCGCCATTTTGTACCAGAACAAGAATCCAGGCGGCCTAAGGGTCTTTGGATTAGAGGCCATAGTTGGCGATGCTGACATGGGTAGGAAACATAAAAGGGTTTGTAGTAATGAGGCCTTTTGGATACGTTGTCTAGATACCATGGTCCCGAAGGGCCTTAATGAGGATCTAGAAGTCCCTGCTGTTGTTTGATGTGACGTAGATAGGGGAAACAATTGATATAAGAATCCGGGCCTTGATCATATAACATACTTCTGGTTTTCTTTAGGCTAGCAGGCTCCTCTTTTGTTTGGTTTCTCCACCCTCTCCTTTGGGACGTCTTTAGTTTTACTAATACCCTATTATTTCCTTTAAGTTGGACATATATGGATCTATCTTGGGTTTGTCTGCAGGGTCTAGAGTCCCCTTTCTCTGTCTATTATTTAGTACAATAGGTGTTGATGCAGGTTGGCATTATTTTTTTCTCGACATGAAGGGATCTAGCGTTGGAAGTTCTTGCTATAATGCTGTTGTGTATGTGTGTGTGTATATATATATGTGTGTGTGTGTGTGTGTGTGTATATATATATATATATATATATATATATTTACCATCTTTTAATTTTGTTTTTATTTTTGTTATTACCAATTATTTCATGACCTTGTGTATGGTCTTTTTATTTCTTTTAAAACATTTGGTAGCTTTAGACTGTTTATATATAGTCTATGTCCTTACAATGTCTTGGATATGATGGTTATATTTTAACCATTTTAATTTTACGTCTTGGGTTCTATTGAAGGCTATGAACTACGCAATCTACTTTTTTTGCTTTATACATAATGTATGGAATAAGTCTGAACTGATTAATTTTGTAGTGTTTGAGAAGCACAAATTATTTATATATACTGTACAACTATTTATGGAATGACACCACTATATTTTTAGATATATTCCTTGGTTTGATTTTTATATTTATATATAATTTATTTAGAGGGTTCATGTGCCTCTTTTGGTAGACATATCCACTGATAATCATATCAACCCATTGGGGGATGACCCTGCAACATACAACAAATAGACTTTGATATATTACATATTCATCGATTACCAGCAGCCAGAGAACACAGCAGTGCTGTTCCTAAAGTTAATATGCAGCCTGTATTCATAGAGGAACCTTTGGATATGTGGTGAGTCAGTGAATGTGGTACACTATAATACATTGTATGGAACTTCACACAATATGCTGTTTACATTAGGAGCTATACTCTCTATTGGTGGCGCACCTGCTTTTTTTATGTTTTATATGTTTTTATGCTGTCCATACATATTTTTAGAACATTGTCAATAAGCCAATAAAAGTTTGTGATGTACATCTAGAGAGTCTTATTGACTGGTGCCATGAAACTCCCCCCCACCCCCCCAACCACTCCTGTTCTGTCATCAGTGAGGGGAGTGGCTTAATCCAACACTAGTTAGTGAGGTGGAGGTGTGGGTGCCACCAGCCATAGCTCTGAGGAAGGGGTCCAGGTTCCCCAAAATGCATCAGTCGGCTGTGTTATCCATGTGCCTGTTGGACTGGATAGTGGATGAATGCACTTTATGCTTGGGTATCTACATGCCTTTTGCCTCCTGGTCTTATGAATTTGATTTTATTTATTTCACCAATAAAGTGCCCAAAGATAATGCACTAGGCATTTGCACCTTTTCTGTTTTTGTTGTTACTTCCCTGGATATATTTAAGGATTTACAACCAGTTTTTTTTTTTTACATATGTAGCATCTGCCTTTTTTTTACCACATCTTTAAAGAAAATACTTATCTATTCATAAATGGCGAATTAAAGGTGAACACAAGGCAAACTTAATTTATATTTATTTAACATAAGCAACTACAGTTCTTTTTCCATTTTTGTGGGTACAGCTCAAATTAAAGTGCACCTGACAGTATAAAAATCTCCAGTATACTGTAATAAAGATTCAAGGTATACTTTAATTTAGTTGTATAACCAACAAGTGGATAAACGGTTGTTAGATAGTAATGTTTTGCCATCAAAACACTTGAAGATGTTTGCTTAGCTGCAAATGGGTTAACAAATTATTCAAAAGCCGAGACGTAGCAATGTCTGTGTAACAGCTGTTCAGAATATTTTTATCAGCACTTCCTAATTTGGTTTTCCCATGGCTCATTCTAATATTGTTTTAAGTTAATTTTTAAATTGCTTTTCTTCATTGCCTTTCAGCTATTATGCAGTGCACCAAGGCAGGAAAAGCAGATGGGGTAATGCCGTAGTGGATTTAAGCAAATATCACATTTCACAAATGGAAAATTAAATAGTGGCTGCTTTCTTTACCATATCTGACCCTTTGAAAAGACTAAATGGGGATGTCATTAAACAACAACTTGGGCCTAAATGAAAACTTTTTGGTTTCTAATAGCTTAGCTTTTAGATTTCTAAATATTATACACTAAATGGTGGAAATACAATGGTTTAGTGAAAATGCTATATTTTTAGGAATATATAGATAATATTTTGTCTACTGTTTGTTATAACAATTTACACAGCGCTTTACATATATATTGTACATTCACATCAGTCCCTGCCCTCAAGGTGTTTACAATCTAAGGTCCCTAAATCACATTCATACATACCCATACTAGGGACAATTTAGACAGGAGCCATATATCATACCAGTATGCCTTTGGAGTGTGGGAGGAAACAAGAGTACCGGGAGGAAACCCACATGGGCACAGGGAGAACATACAAACTCAACACTGATAGTGCCTTGGTTGGGATTCAGACTAATAACCCTAACCTGTCATTTCCAAACAAATATTATTGCAATGTGCTCCCATGACATTTTAGTATTGATTTACTAAAAGTAAATAGACAGTGCACTTTGCAAGTGCAGTTGCTTCAGAGCTTAGTAAATGGGGTAAAACAAAACTTTATAAAGAATACCCAATCACATGCAAGAAAAAAAAAGTTTGCTTGCACATGATTGAATGAGGAAAGTCATTAGACCTTCCCCTCGCTCCATTCCATGTATCCGTTTCATTCCATTTACTAGGCTGTTGGGCAACTGCACTTGCAAAACCACCCCAGTATTTGCAGAGTATTGTGGGTTCTCTAGAGATAAATCACATCCTTTTTCTTTCAGACTGTTTCTCGCTAATTGAAATTATATATGGAAACCTAGAGAGCAGGGAAAGTCTTGCTCTGATTACTCAGCTGGTGGGTAATTTGAGCTTCAGCTATATGGCTCTGTAAATTGACTTTTTTAATTAAAGCAAATAAAATGAGCCTGGTAGTGCAAGAAATCATGGGGACTTAAATCATTTACTCTGGTGCTGCCCCAAACATCGTTTGTATTGGAAAAAACTATTCAATACTATGAATATGGTGTTTCAGGTCAATGTTCCGTTGGAACCCAAACATTGCCTTCTGGGTGTTCTTGGGGAGGTTGTGCAGAAAAAGTTTACTAGAATGGTGGTGAGTCATGCCCTCTTTCATGCCTGTAAACTGATTTTATAATTTTGGAAGTCCCCACACATAGATCTTGGGTGGTTAATGTTGGTAATGCCCTTCTTTTGGAATGTTATATCTATCAATGCAGGGGCTGCCCTGGTAAGTGTGAACTTATATTTCAGAAAATCTTTCAATGTATTGGCAGGTCATAGGGGCACGATGTTGCCCTGGCTAAATTTGGGCACATTTGTTCTTGTTTGTGGATGTTCTTGTTTTACTGTTATGATTTGGAAGAGGAACACCATTGGGATGCATTCACGTTTTTCTCAGTTGATCTGTTTTACACATACTGATGCCTGCTTGTAATGTCCTGGAATGCTGTACTCTGTATTCTTTGCCTTTAATAAACTTGTTCCTGATTAAAAAAAAATATAAATTAGCCTGGTAAATGTGCTAATGAGACTAAAGCTCTGCCTGATGCCTTGAAAATGAAATGAATATGAAATATTTGTCTGCAGTATATCAAGATTAACTTATTTAAAAAAATACTACATATTAAACATGAATAATTATATACAAACATGCTGAATGTTCAATTTTAACTGTATTCTACAAATGCGCTGATTTCCTAAAATAGGCACCCTAAATAATTTGTTCTCTGGACTCACACTGCTTAATAATTCCTAGGAGCCAATGTAACTCATGCAGTGAGAAAAACATCTATTGGTGTACATTGCCAAGTTTTTCCTTTTTCAGAGTTGTTTTTGTTTCTTCCTATCCTAATTTTTTTCTATTTTTTTATACATATGTGTGACTGTTAGATCTATGGAAACCTAATATGTGATCAGCTATGATACTGTTAGTACTTAGTTGTGTTCGCTACTGCAAAGACAACTAAACCACAGTACAAAAAAACAAGGTCTGATAAGAATAACAAAAATAGTTATTTCAGAAGAACTCACATACAAATATTACACACTAGTAGCTCTAAAGTAAATCTGGCAAGAACCTGGACAACTTAAACTTGGCATTTGTAGAAGAATCAATAAGCAGAGGTTACCTTCTATGGAAACTGCATGTTAAAGGGATCAACAGATCCAGGGATGTGAATATCAATGTTTCCCATAATAGTCTTACTTTGCACCAACCTCCACCACCTGAGCATCCTTATTGGTCATTAATGCTGCCCCTCACATTTCAGGAGAGGTGCGGTCAAGCCTAACATTTTGGGCCATGTCACTCTGGCAACCCTGTTGCTACAAAAACTTGCCAATAACAAGATCAGTATACAGGTCAAACAAGGTATGAGAAGTGTGACAGACCCAACCGGGACAGGGGTTTTTGGAGGGGACTGCAGGCTAGCCTCTTGCCTACTGACCATGGGCCCTGGCATTTGAGGGGGCTCTATTCTTTGGGACGTGTGTGCCTGGGGGACCTTTGGAGTAGTTTTTCTTTGGATACAAGTCCCTGTCTCCCTCAAACACAGCACACGTCTGGTACTCATGGAAAGGTCCCGATCTCCTCTTTCGATTGGGACCTTTCCTGATCATATGACCGCTGCGATGGCGTGTCATGGCGGTCACATGACCCTAAACCCTGCCCTGCCTCCCAGCTTCTGGAACCGTTAAAGGACTGGGAGGCGCCGGCGCAAGGGGTTAAGGAGTTATGTGTTTTCTGTTGTGTCTTTCTCCCATTGTTAATTCAGTTGAGTCACCTACTGTTTCTGTCTGTTGACTAATCCTTGTGGAGGTTCCTACTTGATGGGGTCAGTCTTTGTCAACTCGTTACCTCATTTTTGTGGGATGTTTATCCCAATGTGTAATATTTGTTTTTATTCATGTGAGGACTCATGTATAAAAACCTGTTCCAAAAAATTATTCCTTTCAGTTTTTACCTTAACGTCTTGACTTGTATGATGTTTGGGGTAAAGGGCTGGTATTAGCTATTGGTCTGCTGGAAGGGTTTGGAGGGCAGGAGACACTGTTTGGCAGGGGCAGTCAGGCGAGATGCCAGGAGGTCCATCACAAGAAGTTCTTGTTTCCATGTGTCATTCCCTTGCCAGCTTGATAAGCTAGAAGTTGCTCCCTTGTTAAGGACCTACATTCTGCAGTGCTTCTACTTTTTGTAGAAGTCCTGTCAAGATTTCCATATTCTTCACTGAAAGTAACCTTTTCTTAGGTATATTGTTTGCTCAGTTTTAATTACTCAGGTTTGCAGCAGATTTATTTAATTCATCTATGCCTCCCACCTATTGCACCTGTATTACGATAAGAGTTCTATAAAGCTAAGAATAAACTCTAGGGTGGGTATTGGGCAACACCTAATACAAAAGTTCACATCACGTAAAGGTCTTTTTGAATTGTTTATTGGTTAAAGTAGAACTTTACCCATAACAACTTGATAAAAAAAATAATGCTCTTTAGCAAGGAATAGACATTCCACATTAATAACTGTGCTACCAAAATTAACATGTGCTTTAAATTGCCCCCAGCATTGCTCTGGTTTCTTCTTGCTGGAGGCTGCCATTTTGCTGAAGCCCAGAACCCCTGAGCAGCAGTAAATCTTTAGGCTCTAAGCAGATTGGTCTCTAGATCTTTGGCAAGAGAGCAACTGAGCATGTTCAGAGAAGGGTGAGAGTGTGTATTACTGGATGTTAAACCATAAAGGCACTTATTTTTAATGGTTTACATAGCTAAACCTGCAATAGGGGCTAGCAGGAAGTGATCTAGCAATACTTAATTTTCTGACTAAAGTTCAAATTTAAAAGCATCAAATACAGGCAACACGTTTTTGGGGAAAGGTGTCCTCCCTTCTTCAAGGCTTGAGCGTTGGATGATGTTAGAATCATGATGAGATGCAATTGACCACTTATGTTGGGGCTTGATAAAGAACGCCATCTCTTACTGGCACAATGAACATCCACTGCTCAAGCCCTCAAGTAGAGGAAGGTCTTTCCTCCAAAACACATTGACTGTATTTGATGCTCTTATAGGGGAGCTCCAGTCAAACAAAAAAAAATAAAAGTCAGCAGCTACAAAAACTGTAGCTGCTGATTTAAAAAAAAAAAAAAAAAACAGCCACTCACTTGTCCCTCGTTCCAGTGGTGTACACACTGCAGACTGTTTCACCAGCTGTCCTCACTCCCTGGTGCTGGGTATCTGAAGTGTCTGCACCCAGCTGTGACAGCTTGCAGCTTCACAGCCTGCTGCCCACTGTGCATGCCAAGTAGCACTGCGCCTTGTGAATGGCCCTGTAGTGTTCTGGGACCTGTCATGTGTCCAAGAAGACTATGGAGAGGGAGGAGAGAAGGACAATATCCGCTTCCCAACGCCTAGGAAATCCGTGAGTAATTGACACCTTTAGGGAGTCGGGGAACTAGTCCGTAAAGCGGAACTTCCCCTTTGGGTGGAGCTCTGCTTTAACCAATCAATGTTTCAGAAAAGACATTGAAGTGATATGTACTTTTGTACTATGCGCTCCTCAATACTCACCCTAGAGTTTGTCTGCTGAGAACTAACTTTGCAGTAAGTAGAGGTACCTGCCTAGGATTGGAACAAGGTCTACATACTGTGACATTGCGAGGCTCTGTCACTGTGGGAATGGGTTTGAGAAGGACACAGGACTCTCAAACAGTCAGTTTGAGAGGCTCCAGCCAATTTTTTTGCAAGCAAAGAAAGCTATGTTTTAAGCTTTCCCTGGATTTGGTAAGTCTGGACCGGGGCTGTAAGCTTGAAGGCTCTAAAGAGTATTGGATGGGACAGGGTCTTCAGTCTTGTGTCCAGGTTTTTCAGAAGTTCTGACGGGTGTGTGTGTCCAGGTGCACACACTCATTATAAGGAAGATCTGAGCATAGCTCAAAAGTGGTGGAGATGGAATAGCAGTTGCTATTGCTACAAGCCTGAAGACAGAGCCCTGTCAGGAGAGCTGGAAGCTCCTGGTGTAGACTACAACCCTTGTGAGGGGGATTCTGGGCCCAAGGACTGGGAAAGTCTGGCCAGCTACGAGAGTCTGGGAGACCAAGAGAGGGTCTGGGAGGCTGAGGAAGTTGCAGAGGCCAGTGAGTCCAAGGGGCTGGAGGGAATCCGTGAGTTTATGGAGGAAGCAAGCTGAGATACAGGGAAAACTCTGTCAAAAGGTCATGTGGGGCCTGAACAGCAAGGAGCTGTCACCTACGCTGAGAAAGCCTGAATAGCCAGTTGTCTGGGAGACCAAGCCAAGCAGAGGTACTGCTAACCAGAGAGCCAGGTAGCTCAGCATTTTCACTGTGTATTATTTTGAGTGAAGTTGAAACCCCCTGTGTGGGAAACCTTGTGTTTTTAAAGGACTTTTCAGTTACTGTTTAATAAAAGTGGGCTAACAAGCCCTTAAGTTTAGTTCCTGTCTGGCGTAAACGGACTAAAAAACACATCTACCGTTGAGCTAAGAATCCCCTATATCACAATACATTAACCTTCACCGTGGATCATCCTTTTGAAGAAAGATACACTTAACTGTATATACATCAGAGCAAAGCCTCACCTCTATTAGTCAAGGGCTATCACACATACAATGGAAGACTAGGAACGATGCCACATGCAGGAGTGTAAAGAATCCTTTCCTTCCATTATCTAGAACACTTCAGTCGGCAGTTGGGAATCTCCCCTTCCGTTGGCATGTGGGCATTTCCATGACCTTGAAAGAGAGTGACGAGCGGCAGTAACGAACAATCAGCTGAAAGCTTATCTTGCCAGGAAACCATTTTCAGAACCGAACAGCTCTATTTAGGTTTATCCTGAGATAGCAATTGTAATTGATATGCAGGAAGCAAGTCATGCTTTTAATGAAACAATTCTATAGGGTCATATTACAAATGAAACCGCAGTTGAGACTTGATTAGCTCATTATAGATAATGACATCACCATCTCAACAGAAAATATCACAAAGTAATTATATTTGCCACTTGTATGTGACACGGTAACTAGGATATGGGCCAATTTCAGATTAATTAATTATTTGTTCAATTGGTGAATTGATGCTAAGTACTTTCCTACCTGGGAGAGATATATTATAGCAATTATCAGCAACTGTGCCTTCACCATGATAGTCAATTAGATATTTGAATTGTAAGAAAATAGGGAGTCTTATTAAGATAAAAGGAGTTTTAAGTAGCTGCCGGTGTGAGGCCTAATTATTAATCATGGGTTTCATTAAAAAAGGGGACATTGGAAATGGCGTCAGCAATTGTTAACAATATCAGAACAATGAGAAACTGACTTCATTCTGAAATATAGATGTGTATAATTTTATGAAACAATTTATGAATGACAATATTCAATTAAAATAATTCAAATAAAATGGGATTATATTTTACTCATGTATATACAAACATGCAATAGCCAGTTAAAAATTGAAGACATTTTCCTGGAAAAAAATATATAAAGGAATGCGCTAAATACCAAATCACATGAAAATGCAGATAAATACATAAATAAAATAAAAAATATATTTATAAATGTCCGTAATTCATATATAAATCCAAACACCAAAATAAGGGATTAAAAAATCTCTTAAAGAAAAAACACTGTGTAGCAAAATTCACCACCGAATGAAATGGGTAAACTCACCAGAGCTATTTGCTGATCAAATTATAAATCAGCAAAAATAGCAATTGCTCTGGGAGCGATGATCTGTTGGAGTATCCAGGAGCAATAGACTGCAATCAGCACACATGGAACAGCCTTAACTGCAAGTGGTCATCATGCCTTCATAACTTTGGAAATGCTCGGAAAATCAAAGAAGAGCATCATGGCGCAGTATGTTAAAACAAGAATAATTTTTATTGTAGCCTTAAATATGCACTCACAAGAAAGGTGTCCAACCGACACCAGCAATATCAGTCTCAAGCTAAAGCAGGGACGAGCCTCGCTCACCGCGATCACAGCCGACAGTCTCGAGGAGCGTCCTGACGTCCCATCCACTAAGCCCCACCCTATTTATCATTTATTTTGGTGTTTGGACTTATATATGAATTACGGACATTTATAAATATATTTTTTATTTTATTTATTTATCTGCATTTTCATGTGATTTGGTATTTAGCGCATTCCTTTATATATTTTTTGTCACTTACCTTTTCTTTGGCTAGGTTTGCAGCTTTATATATAATTTATTGGCGCTGTGTCTATATATTTTACACCTATTTTCCTGGAAAGTATCATTGTCTACTTAAAACTTAAAGTGGAACCTCATGGCATCTGAGCACCACAAACCAAAAATGCTGTTTAATTCATTTTTAATATTCAAAGAAAACTCCCCCATCCATCCTTCCATTTCTCCATGCCAAATCACTTTGACTCCCCCCCCCCCCCCCCCCCCAGTAATTCAGGCCGTGGCCATCTTGAGTAAGGGCAGATGATTCATGTAGCATTTACTTGCTGGAATTCATCTGCTCCTAGCTCAGGCTGTAAGGCAGGGGGGTGTGCTTAGTTGAGAAAGCCCCTCCTGAAGACTCCTGGGATTTATAACATCATTTGCCTAAGCGTGGAGACAAGGAAGTAACTAAAAAAAACTGTTACAAAATGGTTAAAAAAGTAAATATAATATACCACCCTGCATTTACTATATCTGGTCTCCCCGGACCCTGCATTCACTATATCTGGTCTGCCCAGACCCTGCATTCACTATAACTGGTCTCCCAGGACCCTGCATTCACTATATTAGGTCTCCACAGACCCTGCATTCACTATATCTGATCTCCACAAACCCTGCATTTACTATATCTGGTCTCCCTGGACCTGGCATTCACTATATCTGGTCTCCCCGGACCCTGCATTCACTATATCTGGTCTCCCCGGACCCTGCATTCACTATATCCGGTCTCCCCGGACCCTGCATTCACTATATCCGGTCTCCCCGGACCCTGCATTCACTATATCCGGTCTCCCCGGACCCTGCATTCACTATATCCGGTCTCCCAGGACCCTGCATTCACTATATCAGGTCTCCCCGGACCCTGCATTCACTATATCTGGTCTCCCTGGACCCTGCATTCACTATATCTGGTCTCCCCGGACCCTGCATTCACTATATTTGGTCTCCCCGGACCCTGCATTCACTATATCTGGTCTCCACAGACCCTGCATTCACTATATCTGCTCTTCCCAGACCCTGCATTCATTATATCTGGTCTCCCTGGACCCTGCATTCACTGTATCTGGTCTCAGTACACAGAACATAGAAATGCAATTATTTTAGTAAATATAAACTGCTAAATACCTTTTCTTATCAACAGTTAGAGCAGTCGTGTGACTTCTATCAGTGTCCAGCACTGCACATGTTAAGGCTTGTAGGAGGAGTGTTCTGCTCTAGGAGGATGCAGGACCCCTGACCTCTATCTGGACAGTGCTGATTGGCCCTGTGCTGATCACACGCACTCTCCCAAGAAAAAAAAACCTCTAGCAATACACACTAAATTGAGCATGAGCAGAATGGCTACGGGTTCAGTCTGTCTTATCAGGAGATAAGACGTGGACATTTGAACAAGTGGAGAAGCAGAGCAAACAGGATCAAACGCCCTTTTTACACATTGCAGAGGATTAACCCCGTAGGGTGTTACTGTTGTGGGTTTAGTAGCACTGTAAAGCGGGAGAGTCAGTAGTTTAAGTCTATTAGGTACTGCTACATGCAGGAATAAGCTAGGAGAAGGAAAGTTGAGAGAGATGACCTCATCATTCTGCTGCTGCTCCTCCTTCACTGTCCAGTCACAGGATGGGGGGAGGAAGATGACCAGGCTGTATATATAGCCATACCATATTTTGTTAGGTTTGGATAGCATGCTGGGAGGGTTAAACCACTGTTTGTTTATTTTTTATGCTGTCTGTGCCCTTTAATATTCTTGCTCTTCAGATGCAATGGAAACTGAAACACAATCCAAGCAAAGTTAGGGAACTTCACTTCTTAGCGCTCGTTTACATTTGTGTTGGCCCGCTGGGAAAACGTAGTCCAAAGTGGATTGCTTTTTCAGGGGACGGTTGACAAATGGTAAGGAGGAGTTAATTTTTTTAGCCCCTTGTCCGTAACACTGCACCGCAACCGTGAGCATTGCTTTCACCAGAATGGGTCTCATTTGGTAGGCAGTACCGAAACAGGGATAATTCCTGATGTACAGTGATGGCCACATCGTGATGGAGGGGGGCAGTAAAAATACAGCTCAATCTGATGTTTTTAGTGACTCACCAACCACCACCTCTCTAGGTGTAAACTAAGCCTAAACCTGGCATACATTATACCATTTTCTTATTCAATTTCCATTAGCTTTACCTTTAGCTCAGGGCTGTGGATAAGGGGGAACCACCAATTCTCCTGTGCGGGGCCCAGGCCTGCAAGGGGGCCCAGACAGCTGAGTGAATCAGATGTGGGCAGGGAGGGTCATCGGCATGGTGGGAGGGGGCAATTACTGGAACCGATCCCCTGTATGGCTCTCTGGCTTTCAGCTGCTGCAGAGAGAGCCATATTGGGGATCAGTTCCAGTAATAGCTCCCCCACCACCCTCCCTCTGCATCATGTGTTTCCCCCTGTGTGCCCCCACACTTGCAGTGCTGCCGGCTTCCCACTTCTCCTCACCGGCAGCTGCAAGCACACAATAGAATCTTTCAGGGTGGAGGACGGGGGAAGGGTTCGGTAAATGTCACATTTACCAGCCCCTTCCTTTCCTGGATGAACAATGAGTGATCAGTACCGCTAGGTGTTCTTCTTAGATCTTGGGAAGATGACACACGGAACTGCAGATGCTAATGCGTTTCGAAGGGGGTTGGGGGTTTCAAGAGTTTTGTTACCTACATACAGTGTGTTTGGACTAACCCAGTCTGAGGAGTTCAGCAAGGCATAATGAGCAATTGAAAGAGGAAGTGGACCCTGAATAGTGAGAGTAGTACACTTGAGTGCAGGAGGTTGTATTTTGTTTTTATGTATATAAGATACCTGTGGGATCCCTCTAGAAGCTGAAAATCACTGTAATAGGCATCGCTGCTACAATATTCTCCACTGGTTTCTAGGATCTGAGACGAGCAGTTCCCCTTCTGCATGGAGAACACAGGAGGTATCCCTGGGCAAGGAAATCCAAGAGCTAGCAATTAAGCACTCCCGAACTAGTTGGGTCTTGCACCTGACCGCCCTCTCCCACTGTCTGGCCCAGGAGGTGTAGGAGTACTAAGTAGCTGCTTTCAGACTTTTCGCTGGGCTGGATCCTTCCCTGCTGCACAGGATGTCCTCCCTAAGAGACTTGGCCTAGTGGAGGTCCTCCTTTTCGAGTATCCTGCCTGTAGGTAGGCTCCCCTCCCTGGATCCCCCTCCCAGGCTCCACAGTTCAGCTTTCTCTCCACCTTCCACTGGACTCCCCTGCTGTTCAGGCTCTGCCATATTTAAGGGTTGTCCTTGGTCACTATGCCCAGCCTCCTGCCTGGAGATTGGTCATGTTCCATCAAACATGCAGATCTGAGCCTTCTCCCCCTCCACCCCTTTCTCTGAAAATTTTCAGGGTTTATGAAAGGGTGGGAGGGCTCCAGAAACCCTGACCTGTAGAGTCTCCCAGACTGTTCAGAGGTGAACTCACTCTACCTCACTCCCAGGCTGACTCATCCCAGGCTGTTCCCAGCCTCTAGCTAAAAACAACAAACGTATCTAGCACTAGAGGGTGCTACGTTAATAACTCTTGGTATAGATATCCTCATGCAATACAAGTTTACAATAAGATATTGCAACCACTATGAGATTTTTTGGGGGTACTGATCTACATCACACCTAATGTCAACTGTTAAAATGATATCCAAAATTTGTTACACAAAATTCTTTTAAATTCATTCTGTTACTGATGCTTACAAGAATATAAGTACATGCATATGTACACAACTACTCCCTTCAACCCTCTCCCAGCCAGTTAGTTACTGATATTATCCTGAAGAACTCTGGTGTGTGACCTGGATGGAGCCCAGGCTGAGGCTGTTACACTCTCCCACACAGGGATTGCAATGATGAGCGGCTTATAGGATATCTGCTATGCACACTAGCACTATATAAATCCTGTATAATAATAATATGTGATCTTCAGGATAACATCAGTTGTTATCATCCAGGTCACGCACCAATGCGTTTCATTTGTGAAATGTATTGAGGGCATGGCCTGGATTGAGCCCAGACTGAGTCAGTTGCACTCTCTCACACAGGATTTTCAAGGTTGTGCGGCTTATAGGACATCTTCTTCCCCACACATTGATGTTTGGAGCTGGAATGAGCACCATCCTAGCCATAATTCATAGCTGTTAGTTCACATATTAGGATCTTTCAGAGCCTGAACAGCACCCACAAGTTTGCTTTTGGTTCACAGCTAGTTTGCGTAGCGCTTTACAATGTAAAGGAAGACAGTACGAAAACAATACAGTTCAACACAGAAAGAATAGGAGGACCCTGCTCATGGAGCTACTAATCTAAAGGGGTTTCTAGATTGGTCCATTATATATTTCAGGAAGGTGAATATAGTTACTACAATAATAATAGTATGTCACACTCAATAAAACAAGGTGATCAAGATGAAATAATTCTATATCTACGCGTTTCTCAGTCTCATAGTCCACTTCATTAGGAGCACAGCAATGGAAGGCTCTAATATAGAAAGCATCAAATACATGACATAGGCTGCATTTACTGTTGTGTTTTTTTGGGGGGGGGGGGGAGGGTAGTGGTGGAAAAGATCCATGTTTTTAACAACCCTCAACTGCTCCCCCTTATGTGGCAAAGGCAGCGGAGAGGGAAGTACATATTTTGCAGCAAACATTTGCCCCCACTGGCATTGCTCTTGGAAAAGCGATCCATGTTCCAATCGCTCTTGAGAGAGCATTTGCTAGGCGTTGTATACCCTTGCACCCTGCACTGGTGTGCTGCACATGGCTATGGGGTATTTGTGGAGGAGCCCTATTCATTTGTGTACTGTCATAGTTACATAGTTAGTCACCGCCACCCCTCTGTCCAAAGTTTTCCTCACCTCCTCATAAAAAGAAATCATATTTGTTTTACAACTTCTCTCTTTCATGAATCCATGCTGTCTGTTGCTTAAAATATTTTTTTCCAGAAAGAACTCATCTATGTGGTCTTTTAATAACTCTCCAGTATCTTCCCAACTATAAAAGTTAAACTAACAGGTCTATAATTACTTGGTAAAGATTTTGACCCGTTTTTAAATTTTGGCTCCACATTGGCCTTACACCAATCCAGTGGTACTATGCCAGTCATTAAAGAGCCCCTAAAAATGAAACAATGGCTTTGAAATGACAGAATTCAATTCTTTAAGGACCCATGGGTGTATGCAATCCGCTCCAGGTGCTTTATTCACCTTTATTCTGGCTAAATATTTCTGGATCGTATCAGTTGTGAGCCAATGTGGATCATCTGGAGCTGCGTCAATACCATGCCCATTATGGACAAGAGCTCCCCATGCTCCTTTGTATACACAGAGCTGTTCTGTCCACAGAACACAATCCATTCAACTATATAGGGGTGCCCTCCAGCCACCTCACAACCACATGCTTTCAAAGCACTACTGCAGGGTGCAAGAGTTTAAAGCAGAAGGTGGGAAAGCAATAGCGCTCCTCTTCATCTCCTGTCAAATGCTCTCTGAAGATTGGATTGCTCTTCAAAAAGCAATGTTAATGTAAACAAATGGTTTCAAAAGCCTGCATTGATGTTCCCACACCTAAGTGTGTCCCAAATACAGAGGGGGTTCTAAAGAAACATGTCAGAGGATACAATCCAGGATCTGGCCGGTTAAAATGGTTCCTATCTCTTTGGACATCAGTGTAGATCCCAGGCTAAGACAATCTATCGAATCTGCTCAGACCAGTTCCTAGATATTTATATACAGATATAGATTTGTTTTTCCTCTGCTGTAGCAAATTGGACTATGCTTTTATAGGTTTTTTTTGCCTTCCTCTGGATCAACTGTGGGTATAGGGGTGTATATTGAGGTTTTCTATTTATTTATTCTATTGAATTATTTTTTCTATTGGTTGAACTAGACGGGCTTGTGTCTTTTATCAACTTGATTATGTTTCAAACATGGTGGTCCCCATGCCCATGTTTAAGTACAAACTACATGTAGGAACAAGTGTTACCTGTATATCCTTAAAGTATAACTAATGGCAACATTTTTTTTTTGGTTTTTAGATTCGTTGCCTGACAGGTTTTTATTGCTGTCTGTGCCTCTGTTAGGGAGATTCATCCTCTCTATTTGTCCTGTTTACTGTTATCATTGAAAGTAAAAGAGAATCCCAGAATTTTGATTTTCCCCAGAAATGTAATAGAGGGGAACTCTTCCAATGGGGTTACTAGTTCTGGTGACCTGGGTGTCCCCAATGAATTCCCTTAATCTGTAGAGATTTCCTCTCATTTCCAGTTTGGTAATGGGACAGAAAGTGAAGGGAAATCTCTGCAATGGGACACACATGAAAAAAAAAAAAAATGGGTTATAACCCTCTCTTGCTCTATCCAAAATGGGAAAATAGTTTTGCCTTTAGTTCTACTTTAACCACCTCAATACCCGGCACTTTTACCTGTCCAGGCCAATTTTCACCTTTCAGTGCTGTCGTACTTTGACAATTGCACAGTCATGCAGCACTGTACCCTTATGAAATTGTTATTTTTTTTCACAGAAATAGAAATTTCTTTTGGTATTTAATCACCACTGGGGTTTTTATTTTTTTGCACTATGAATGAAAAAAGACCACAAAATTTTGAAAAAAAATGCGTTTTTTCTTCTTTTGTTATAAAATTTTGCAAATCTTTTTTTCAAAAAAGTAGGCCAAAAAATGTATTATACTACATTTCTTTGGTGAAAATAACCCAAATCAGTGTTTATTATTTAGTTGTAAGGAAAGTTTAGAGTCCACAATCTATGGCATAGATCTGAAATTCAATCAATCCTGATGTATTGATGACGTATTTCATGTCTTGAGATCCAAAAACGCCAGGACAGTACAAATACCTCCTAAATGACTGCTTTTTGGCAAGTAGACATTCTGAGGTATTAGGTGAGAGGCATGACAAGATTTTTTTTTTAAATTGTTCATTTACCACAAAATTATGACAAAAAAAATCACAAATACGTTTTTTTTCCACTTACTGTCATCAATGCAGTACAGTGCCATCATATAACTGGTGTGGCAGCTATCAGGGACACTGACTAGTGACAGTATGTTTACAAAAAAATATATATTTTTTAAAATAGTTTTTTTTATTTTTTGTTACTTAAAAAAAAAAATTATGATTTTTTTTTTGTTTATTCCCTGTGACCTGAGCAATACGTTACCATAGAAACATTGCACTACTCTGGGCAAGTGGACAGGAGTTTTTTTTTTGCACATTATGATTGCTTATTCCAGTGAATTTCACTGGTATAAACAAACCATTTTTACTGAATGAAACCAATTAATTCAGTAGTTATTGTTGTGACTAGATGTGATTGGCCACAGCTGATCACATGGTGCAGATGGGCTGTGATTGGCCCTGTCTGTACCATGTGGTCATGGTGACCAATCACAGCTAAAAACACAATTGTAAGCAATAAATGGCATGAAAGGAAGCCATTCATTGTTTACAACGAACATGTGATCTGCAGCGACTGACTACAGCAATCACATGGTACCGTCAGCGGGCTTATACAATGATCAGTCATCAGGCACAGCCAGTGACAGATTGTGCCATAGAGCAGCCCAATCCTGGGAGGACGTGATATGACTTCCTGCCAGGAAAATAGGGATTCCGCCTGGTGGGAAGGTGTTAAAGGAGTTCTATAGTTATAGCATACCTTTTCATTTTATAATATCAACATTGTAATAATGTAGCACCCCCTTAGGGGCTGCTGTTGATTTGGGTCCCCCTATAGTCCTGTACAGCCAGGCAATCTGCATTCTCCACATAAGCTTGCATTCAAAGTCAGAAATCAGTCCTTGAGCTTTTGTTTTGTAGTTTGAGATGATTTAGAACTGGGATAGTGTGTGTGTGTGTGTGTGTGTGTGTGTGGGGGGGGGGGGGGTATAGGATGCCCAAGGGAGCCAACAAACTGAGGACAAACTTCCTGGAACTATTCACAAGTGTCCCTTCTGCAACACAGTCTCTGTTGGAGAGCTAACCAGCATCTCCTTGATCTACCACCCCAGAACCTAAAGGAAATTCTCCTCTTCACCCAGCAATCTGGAGATTTTCCCTGAGCAGGGATATGGTTCCTGTCCTTTTAAATGTCTGTCAGGAATCTAGGAATGACCAGAAAGGTGTGGACTGACACAGGGAAACGCAGGTTTCAGGTATAGTATAATAATACAGTTTATTATTAGCCACCCAGATATATATATAAACGCACAGTGAACAAACCAACCTTCCACTAATCTTAGTAGGTGCAGGAACACAGGTGTAGTCAGGGCTGGAGAGGTGGAACGGTCAGGCCGGCCGTAGGGTTCTGTAATGACTGTTTGGTGGTACCTCTAGTGGTCCCCAGGACAGGATTCCTCAGGGCGCGGAGTCTAAGTCCCAGTCTGCTTATTCACCAGGGCCCCTGATGGCACGGTACAGGGGATCAGGCAGAAGGATGGTCAGGCAAGCCAGGGGTTCAACAGGAGACGGTCAGCAGAGGTCGGGATCAAGCCGGGTCAGCAACGAAGCAGGAACACAAGATACCAGGTACAGAGGCTCATGGGAAAACATACACCAAGGCCCAGATCACAGGCCTGGTCATGCCTTAAATACACCTTTCTGCAATCAGCCCCAGGTTTGGCTGATTGCGCGTGTGAGCTTCTGGCTGCTGAGAGCACCCGCTGGTCAGCTCTGGTACTGCAGCCCACACGGCAGATGAGTCCCACCACCAGTGCTGAGTCCATTCCTGACAGTACCCCCCCCCCCTCAAGGAGCGGCCTCAGGACGCTCCAGACAGTCCTTAGTGGGCAAAATGTTGCACCGCCCGGGTCAGGTAACTGGCTGAATATCCAACTGCCGGAGAAAACCGGCTGGCTGGGTTTCCTGCTGGTAGACTTCTCTTTGTGTAGGAGAACCCAGGAAGGCAGGTCACTGGGCACAGGATTTCCAGGAGCAGGCTGGGAATCAGTTATTGGCCAGTTTAGCTGGACATCAGGGGCTGGCATGTCGGGCTGTGCAGCGGGCAGAGGCACGTCAGCGGGCACCGAGTCATCTGGCACGACAGCGGGCACCGAGTCACCGGGCACGTCAGCGGGCACCGAGCCATCTAGCAGAACCGCGGGCACAGAGTCACCTGGCAAGTCAGCGGGCACCGAGTCACCGGGCATGTCAGCGGGCACCGAGCCATCTAGCAGAACCGCGGGCACAGAGTCACCTGGCAAGTCAGCGGGCACCGAGTCACCGGGCATGTCAGCGGGCACCGAGCCATCTAGCAGAACCGCGGGTACCGGGTCACCAAGCTCGACAGCAGGCACCAAATTAACTGGCACAACAGTGGGCACTGAATCAACTGGCACGACAGCGGGCACCAAGTCATCAGGCATCAGGTCATGTGGCTCAACAGCGGGCACTGGGTCCTCAGGCATCAGGTCACCTGGCTCGACAGCGCGCACCGAGTCAACTGGCACGACAGCGGGCACCGAGTCATCAGGCATCAAGTCATCCGGCTCAACAGAGGGCACCGAGTCAACTGGCACGACAGTGGGCACCGAGTCAACTGGCACCGAGTCAACTGGTACGACAGCGGGCACCAAGTCAACCGGCACGACAGCGGGCACCGACTCATCAGGCATCAAGTCATCTGGCTCGACAGCGGGCACCGAGTCAATTGGCACCGAGTCAACTGGTACGACAGCGGGCGCCAAGTCAACTGGCACGACAGCGGGCACCGAATCATCAGGCATCAAGTCATTAGGCTCGACAGCGGGCACCGAGTCAACTGGCACCGAGTCAACTGGCACGACAGTGGGCACCGAGTCAACTGGCACCGAGTCAACTGGTACAACAGCGGGCACCAAGTCAACGGGCACGACAGCGGCCACCGAATCATCAGGCATCAAGTCATCTGGCTCGACAGCGGGCACCGAGTCAACTGGCACCGAGTCAACTGGTACGACAGCGGGCACCAAGTCAACTGGCACGACAGCGGGCACCGAATCATCAGGCATCAAGTCATCTGGCTCGACAGCGGGCACCGAGTCAGCTGGCACCGAGTCAACTGGCATGACAGCGGGCACCGAGTCAACTGGCACGACAGTGGGCACCGAGTCAACTGGTACAACAGCGGGCACCAAGTCAACGGGCACGACAGCGGGCACCGAATCATCAGGCATCAAGTCATCTGGCTCGACAGCGGGCACCGAGTCAACTGGCACCGAGTCGACTGGCACGACAGCGGGCACCGAGTCAACTGGCACCGAGTCGACTGGCACGATGGTACAGCGAGTGGGAGCAGGGTACTAACATGTGGTAGATAGCAGGGTATACTGGGCTGTCACTGGGGGTGCTGTCGGGAATGCAGGAAAAGAGCTTTGAGCAGAGGAATGATGAGAAACAGGACTGGTTCGTTGCAAGCTGATTGAGGCTGGGTGTAACAAGTCTGACCATGTCTGCAGTAAGGGTTGGACAATGCTCAGCTTACACAAGGCCTGTCTGGTCAAAGATTGCACTGCGTTTATACACTTCTTTAGCACATGTGGTGAACATGCTGAATAATGCTCCAAGAAGCAATCCGGATCATCCTCCAACAACCATACCAGTGATATTATTTGACTCACCCTGAATGGAGGAAGGAATTCATCCCTGCTTTCAGGGGTACTAGATGAAGCCAACTCAACACAAGCCTGAATCAATGGTTGCACCTCAGAGAGCTCTAGGACCTGACCTACTAGGGAATGAGCGACCCGTATGCACTCTAGCAGCTGATCCCTGGTATACTCCTGCAGAGTCTGATGGGCATATTCTCTGTCATCAAAGACTAGCATAGACAAATATATAACCTCATCAGGATGCATCCTTCACAACAAGTCAAGATGGCTTCCCTGTGCAGCCACTTCTGGTCAGGAAAGACCTTGGTGTGATGTCAGGAATCTAGGAATGACCAGAAAGGTGTGGACTGACACAGGGAAACGCAGGTTTCAGGTATAGTATAATAATACAGTTTATTATTAGCCACCCAGATATATATATAAACGCACAGTGAACAAACCAACCTTCCACTAATCTTAGTAGGTGCAGGAACACAGGCGTAGTCAGGGCTGGAGAGTTGGAACGGTCAGGCCGGCCGTAGGGTTCTGTAATGACCGTTTGGTGGTACCTCTAGTGGTCCCCAGGACAGGATTCCCCAGGGCGCGGAGTCTAAGTCCCAGTCTGCTTATTCACCAGGGCCCCTGATGGTGGGGATGGACTTGGAGCAGACAGGAACCAGGTCGCGGCCACTGAGTACACCTGCTAGTGGTAGAGGGATCCGCCAGAGGTATGTGCAGGTACGGCTGGATCTGTGCAGGATGGATGGATGGCAGAGTAGTTAGCGTGGTCAGATGGGCCAAGTCAGCAACGTGCGGGCAGCAAGGTACCAAAGGAGCAGGCAGAGAATGGTCAAGGTCACAAGCCGAGTTCAGTAACTCACGGGCAGCGCGGTACAGGGGATCAGGCAGAAGGATGGTCAGGCAAGCCAGGGGTTCAACAGGAGACGGTCAGCAGAGGTCGGGATCAAGCCGGGTCAGCAACGAAGCAGGAACACAAGATACCAGGTACAGAGGCTCATGGGAAAACATACACCAAGGCCCAGATCACAGGCCTGGTCATGCCTTAAATACACCTTTCTGCAATCAGCCCCAGGTTTGGCTGATTGCACGTGTGAGCTTCTGGCTGCTGAGAGCACCCGCTGGTCAGCTCTGGTACTGCAGCCCACACGGCAGATGAGTCCCACCACCAGTGCTGAGTCCATTCCTGACAATGTCACTAGTAGGGAGCTAATCTGGTTTCCCACCAGAGTGCTCCTTCCCCCATCCACCCAGGAGATGTAGGTGAACTCACTCAGATCCTCTCCTGTACTGTTTTGGATTGGCTGCTGCTACCAGGCCTATCAACTGGGCTGCTCCTTCCCTGCCATACAGGTGGTCCTCTCTCAGGGGTGCAGTGAGTTTCAAGTTTTTTTCCTTTCCAGGCAGGCCCCATACTACTAGGCCTCCTGGCAGCAGCCTCCTTCACAGCCTCACAGTTTTCTCTTTACTCTCCAAACTCCCCACTCACACTCCTGCTACTGAGCAGACTCCAACACTTTTAAGGGCGTCCAGCCCCTTACCAACCTCTTGCTGGGGATTGGCCAAGACGACTCAAGAGTGCATCCAGCCACTCTTCAGATCCACCCACTGCCTCCAAGGCCTTCCTCCAAAAGCCTCAGAGCAGGGGGAATTTCCAGAGGGGCTGGCCTGACCACAATTTCACCCCTCTAGCTATTACACCTGAGCTGCTATTCAGCTTCTGTCTAACCAGTGGGATCTAGCCCCCCCAGCTAAACTAGGAGGGTGATACTATAGCAATACAATACAATAATTATATTTTGACAATCAAGTATAAGCTTTCTTTAAAAAATCCTTTCATGTTGTAAGTGCTGCCTGTCTGCTGGCCAACTCTTTCCATGACTTCCCTACGGGCTTTTCAGATTCTCCTCTGCTGCTAACTCTCTAAGAAATACATATCGCATGCAGGGGTAGACTGACCATTTGGAAACTCGGGCACTGCCCGATGGCCCGGGGTCAGTAGGGGGCCCCATGAGATGCCCCTGGTACCTTTTTCATAGGCTTTTTTGAGTTTGGGCGAGGACACAGGAGCCCCATGATCCCCTATTGCCTAGGGCCCCATGAGTTGTCAGTCCGCCCCGATCGCATGGTACCATGTTGCCTGCAAGCAGTGATTCCTGTATTGACTCCACCTCCTGAAACTCCTCCTCTCAGCACTTTTGTAGTTCAGAAGGCAGGCTCTGTGAAATGTGTGACACAGACGTGCCTACGCACAAGGCATAGTGACTACGGATCACAGAATTCAAGGAAGTACATGTGTGGGGATCCTCACAAAGTAAGTTTATAGACATCATTCAGAGTAATAGGAGTAGGATAGAAATGACTGAAATAAAATGAGTAAATTAATCCTCATAAAGGATGTGCTGGAATTGGAGAGAGTCCAGAGAAGGGCAACTAAGTTAATAAGGGGACTAGAGGACCTCAGTTATTATTATTATTATTATACAGTATTTATAAAACGCCAATAGTTCACTCAGCGCTGTACATTACAAAGGGGGACAGAACATGTGACAGAACAATACCAATACAATGCAAAACATGAGGGGATTGAGGGCCTTGCTCTTTCGAGCTTACAATCTAGGAGGAAGGACTACAAAAATTAAAGTTATTCTCCCTGGAGAAGAGAAACCTAAGAGGGGATATGATCACAATATACAAATCCTGAAATGATGACTCCAGCATTGGGAGCAAACTAGTTAATCTTAGGTCTGTAAAAAAGACAGATGGGCACACAATGAATTTGGATGAGAAGCGTTTCCATCTTATAAGGGGTTCTTTAATGTTAGAGTGATAAAGATGTGGAACTCCCTTCTGCAGTTGGTGTCAGGGGGGAGTTTAGGTAAATGCAAACAATTTTAGATGTGTTTCTTAGTGAACGCAATGAACAGGGAACTGGTAAAGCCATAACAAAACACACACACACTCAGGTTGAATTGGTGGGATCGGTGTCTTTATTCAACCCTACCAAGCATATAACTATGTTTGAAACTTTATAGGATTTTGCATTTTTACTGTAGATACACTTAACACTCATTATGAAAGCAATCAAATACCTATAATACATCTAAATTAATTTAATATGATAAATGTACACCTGAATAATAATGTTTTCAGTTGTTCCCCTCAGCGACATCCAATGTTAACAGGCAGTCCTGCACTGCTACACAAAAGCCAGCGGTTTTCTTGCGGAATTTCCAAAGGACAAATTACTAATCTTTCAAGTTGTCCCCAGATCTCTGGAAACCCTTGCAATGTTTGTTCTGCCACTGAAAAAGATAAGCATGATTTATGTCTGATTTGTAAGACTCCTCGGGAATATTCCTCCATTTATTAATTGCATTAAAATATTACGCTGAGACTTGCTGTTCTAGAATGCAGCCGATAATGCTAATTTCTATTAATCAATGTAAATGAGACTCTTAGTACAATTTACCAGTAAGTGACTTCCCTATTATGTTAACTTGGTCACATTCATTTGTCTCTGAGTGTTGTTTTAATGGAGTTAAGGAAAAAAAAAGAAAAAGGATTTCATATCAGCAGAACTGGATGTACTTTACTGGCTGTTCTGGGATTCAGTGTTACCATTAATTTTTAAACCATTGTCTGTCAAAGAGAACAGTCATAGGCGGCTTGCTGTATAATGCATCTCAAACTCCTGCTAGATTCGGAGAAGATGTGATTACGATCATCTTTTAATTTAAAAAGTCAGAGGTGAGTTTTTGTGAGCATAGCTGGCCATACATTAGTAGACTTCTGAATGAATGTTAGTATAAATATTCTAAGTACATCTGATGACCTGGAAAATGCCATTCAAAGGTGCTTCAACATTTTGTTTGCTTTTCCATTCAATTTTGGAATGAATGGACTTTAAATTTTGGAATGAATGGATGTTCGATTTTGGAATAAATGGACTTTCGATGTTAGAATGAATGGGCGTTCGATTTTGGAATAAATGGACTTTCGATGTTGGAATGAATGGACATTCGATTTTGGAATAAATGGACTTTCGATGTTGGAATGAATGGGTATTCGATTTTGGAATAAATGGACTTTCGATGTTCGAATGAATGGACTTTTCCAAACGACCACCACATACCCTGTAAGAAATTAATTTCTTTGAGAAAAATTTTCGTCCTGCTCCTTCAATTTTTCTTGTAACTACAATCAAAAATGAATGTTGATTTGACCCCCACTAACAATTAGAAAATTGAATGAACCTTCTTGAGCCAAACAATTTTAACAAAATTCTGCTAGTATATGGACAGCTTTAGACTCATTTTTTACAGATGGTTTAAAGTGTCAGTTCACCTTTACCAGAAACCTGCCTATGAAGATAAGGGTTGCCTGTGGATAACAAACTGTGTGTCTCTGACTAAAGTTGAATAATACCCTTGCTATAGGTGTAGGCCATTTATGTACCTCATTAGGCCTGACTGGAATACTCCCACAACATTATTAGGACATTTCTAAGTGAGGCCTTGTCATTATTGCTCACCTCATCCATAAGAGGAGTGAGCTTTGTCTCTGAATCAAAGCCCCTCGCATGCTTTTTCTCTCCCCTGAAGCAATAGATCTGAGCTCAGTATTTGAGAGCTCACTCTTGTGATGGTGGAGGTGAGCAGTAATGACTAGGCCTTACCTAGCAACACCCTGGGAGTTTTCAAGTCAGGCTTCAGGAGGTATGTAAATGGCCTACACCAACAGCAAGGGCATTATTCAACTTTAGTTTGTTTTTATCTGCAGACACCCCTTCTATGCATAGAAAGCTTTTTTGATAAAGGTGAACTATATCTTTAAGCATGGTCTTCAATGAAATGGCAAATGGATTGCAGGGGGGTCACATCAAACATAATCTTGCAAGGGACACAAAGTGTGGATTAAAAAAACTGACTGTGGGTTGAAGGAAAGAAAATCGCACGATTTCCCCATCGATACAGTATTGGTCAGAGAATGCCTTCATCAGCACTATTGTGTTCTGCTGTGGAGGGGTGTGAGAAGCTTTCCCTTCGGGGAGAATTCAATAATTACTGCTAGTAGCTATGGCAATTGGAAGCAATTTAACGCTATATTCACCAGGCTGGTTGTACCAAAGTCGATCAATGGATCAACTTGGGTCCAATCAGCCTGCACACTGGTGGATCGAATCTTGGCAGGTCCTTGCTGAAATGGCCGTGATTCGATCCATTTATGGTTGGCTTTACAGTATCAGATTTGTTTCATCATTGCTTGGTGATGTTTAGCATGAAACCCAGAGTTCCCTTAAAGTGACACTGAACTCTGGATTTGAAGAAAATTCTATTCAAGTATGTATTTTTAACTGATAAATGTCCCTTCTATTCTCAACCTCCTCCAAATTCCTTTTTTAGCTCCTGTGATCTGACTTACTCTAATAGATAGATAGCTTATGGGGTCAATCTGTTGCCTGGTAGGTATTCAATAGTTCTACAGCCAAATCATGTTGACCAATGAGAAGTACATCTTTGCTGTTCTACTAATGGTTAGCCGACAGCTAGCTAACAAAACTGACAGAAGCAATATTGTGTTTCATTCCAAGACTAAATTTACTTCTGTGAATAGTTCTGTACAACTAATACAGTCACATAAACTGAAATTAAAATCTGCTTGTACATGTCTCTTGTACAAATGCCAACAATTAATACATTTCTTACAAATCGCTACCTACAAACCACAATTGCAATTGCAATCTAGTTATGTATGTGACTTTATCAAACACAATGAAAGAACTTACATGTATATGTGCATTAAGGGGAAAATGGATTAGACCTTCACTGCTGTTCTTCTAGAAACTGGCTGCAGTGGTTTATGGGAAATATTTAATCTTAACCACCATGAAACACTTCCTGTTCTTTGACAAGAGTGTAATAATAAAAACAGGGAATGCCCATTAGCTGGCTCCCTACTCAACACAATGTTGATATACAGAACATATCAGATGGCTTCTTCTTCTAGTAAGGTGTCTTAGAAGAAAGAAACTCTTCTTTTTGGTTAGCACGGTCATGGTGTCATGCTGACCAATGAGCCCTTGCCATTGTGAACCTTATCATGGATTCTCAGTCTGGGGCTTTGTATTGCAGCACACGGTGTAAGAACGGTTACACCAGCAGCATGGGCATAACAGCCACTCTGTGCAGCAAGGTCCAGAGGGGTGGCCAGGATAGTTGGAGTTACTTCACCTTTTTATTTTTTTCATGAAAAGGTGAATTTACCAAGTAAGCTAAAAAAAAATCCTCCTGGCACTACTGGTGTCAACTTTCTCAATACCTACCAAGCAGCAGATTGCCCACGAGGAGCTATCTATTAGACTTGGTCTGAATATTTTTTTTATATATGCGCTGTGCTATTTTTCTACTCTTTATAGAAATGTTTTAGGATAAATGCTTTATTATAAAATATATCTTAAATTGGTATTCTAGTCTACTGGCTGATTGTTTTTCTTTTGTGAAAATCAGTTTGCCTTGAACTTTTGTCTCGACTTCCCAGAATCTGTTGTGGGCCTGATGGCAGTCAGATTTCATTTAGCTGTTCACATTCACTTTAGTCTAAATCTTGAAATGATTCATCATTTGCTTTATATTATACAGCAGCAGTGACTATCCCAAAGATCCACTGTATAAGCATAAAGTATAAGGTGTGCAACTGTCATTGCAGTACAATTATTTATATATATCTATATATATATATATTATACAGTATAATTATTTATTACATGTACTTATATAGCACTGTCCATTACGCAATGCTTTACAAATATATATTTTACATTCACATCAGTCCCTGTCCTCAAGGAGCTTACAATCTGAGGTCCCCAACTCACATTCATACATACATATACAGTACTAGGACCAATTTAGACAGGATCCAATTAACCTACCAGCATGTATATATGTTAGAATTCCTTTTACAAATTAATGTTTCTTTTCTCTTTCTTATGCTATATCTAGTGTGTCATTAGACCACACAGCTTAGTATGAAATGTGCAAATTGCCATGTCAAATATTCACATACAGCAAATAGAGAAAAATAATTACTCAGCTTTTCATTTATTACATCCTGTACAATCATTTATGTCATTTTTAAAGCTGAACACTGGGCACAAAACCTTTCATTGAAAGAGGAGTTGCAGGCTCCCCCCAAAAAATTAGAAGTCAGCAGCTACAAATGAGGATACTTACCTGTCCAGGGGCCAGCGCTGCAGTCACCCAGGCTAGTTCTTCACTAGCCTTTGGGTTACCGGCGCCAGCATTGCAAGTAAGGGAAACCAGAAGGGAAGCCTTGCGGCTTCACAGCTGGTTTCCTATTGTGCATGAATGAGTTGTGCTATGCCTTGTGATTGGTACCATAGTCTTCTGGGACCTGTGAAGTGTGTGTGTGTGTGGGGGGCGGGAGTAGAGGGCCAAAACCAGGTATCTGCTCTACCCCAAAAAGTGAAAAATATGGCAGTGGAGGAAGGGAGAGTGGAGCTTCGCACTAAATATAAACTATATTGCCAAAGGTATTGGGCCAGCCCTCCAAATCATTGGATTCAGGTGTTCCAATCATCTCCATGGCCACAGGTGTATAAAATCCAGCACCTAGGCATGCAGACTGCTTCTACAAACATTTGTGAAAGAATGGGTCGCTGTCAGGCGCTCAGTGAATTCAAGCGTGGTACCGTGATAGGTTGGCACTAGAGATGAGCGAATCGAAGTATCCGAAGTGGAATTCGAGTCGAATTTCGGAAAAATTTCGATTCGTGCCGAATCCGAAAAACAGCCTAATTCGGACGCGCGAATCGAAATTTTTCCGAAAATGGCGGCTGACATGTGCGGCGACGGAGCGGGGATGTCGGGGAAGGCGCGCAGACAAGGCGCGCTGCCCCATAATGCATTCCTCAACGACATGTGATCGCATCAGCCAATCAGCAGCCAGCCAGCCAGCACTGTGTAATGGTCGAGGTATATATAGCGGCCATTTTGGAAATCTTCATTTGCCTGCAGTCATTGAACAGAGGCAGACCGCTCTGTACTAGGGACAGGGACAGAGTTAGGGCCACAGAAACAATACTTGGGGACAGAGAGAAGTTACTTAGGGACAGAGAACCATTACTCAGGGACACAGACTTGTTAATGAGGGCCACAGAATCGTTCTTTAGGGACAAAGAAACGCTAGTTAGGGCCACAGAATTCATACTCAGGGACAGACAGAATTGTTACTCAGTGCCAGAGAATTGTTACTTAGGGCCACAGAAACGTTATTAGGGCCACAGAATTTTTACTCAGGGACAGACAGAATTGTTACTGAGTGCCAGAGAATTGTTACTCAGGGACAGACAGAATTGTTACTGAGTGCCAGAGAATTCTTACTCAGGGCCACAGAATTCATTCTCAGGGACAGACAGAATTGTTACTCAGGGACAGACAGAATTGTTACTGAGTGCCAGAGAATTGTTACTCAGGGACAGACAGAATTGTTACTGAGTGCCAGAGAATTGTTACTCAGGGACAGACAGAATTGTTACTGAGTGCCAGAGAATTGTTACTCTCACAGACACAAAATTGTTACTTGCACAGACACAGAATTGTTACTTGCACAGACACACAATTGTTACTCAGGGCCACAGAATTCATACTCAGGGACAGACAGAATTGTTACTGAGTGCCAGAGAATTCTTACTCAGGTCCACAGAATTCATACTCAGGGACAGACAGAATTGTTACTCAGGGACAGACAGAATTGTTACTGAGTGCCAGAGAATTGTTACTCAGGGACAGACAGAATTGTTACTGAGTGCCAGAGAATTGTTACTCTCACAGACACAAAATTGTTACTTGCACAGACACAGAATTGTTACTTGCACAGACACACAATTGTTACTCAGGGCCACAGAATTCATACTCAGGGACAGACAGAATTGTTACTGAGTGCCAGAGAATTGTTACTCAGGGACAGACAGAATTGTTACTGAGTGCCAGAGAATTGTTACTCTCACAGACACAAAATTGTTACTTGCACAGACACAGAATTGTTACTTGCACAGACACACAATTGTTACTGAGTGCCAGAGAATTGTTACTCAGGGACAGACAGAATTGTTACTGAGTGCCAGAGAATTGTTACTCAGGGACAGACAGAATTGTTACTGAGTGCCAGAGAATTGTTACTCAGGGACAGACAGAATTGTTACTGAGTGCCAGAGAATTGTTACTCTCACAGACACAAAATTGTTACTTGCACAGACACAGAATTGTTACTCGCACAGAGACAGAATTGTTACTCAGGGCCACAGAATTCATACTCAGGGACAGACAGAATTGTTACTGAGTGCCAGAGAATTGTTACTCAGGGACAGACAGAATTGTTACTGAGTGCCAGAGAATTGTTACTCTCACAGACACAAAATTGTTACTTGCACAGACACAGAATTGTTACTTGCACAGACACACAATTGTTACTGAGTGCCAGAGAATTGTTACTCAGGGACAGACAGAATTGTTACTGAGTGCCAGAGAATTGTTACTCAGGGACAGACAGAATTGTTACTGAGTGCCAGAGAATTGTTACTCTCACAGACACAAAATTGTTACTTGCACAGACACAGAATTGTTACTCGCACAGAGACAGAATTGTTACTCAGGGCCACAGAATTCATACTCAGGGACAGACAGAATTGTTACTGAGTGCCAGAGAATTGTTACTCAGGGAAGACAGAATTGTTACTGAGTGCCATAGAATTGTTACTCAGGGACAGACAGAATTGTTACTGAGTGCCAGAGAATTGTTACTCTCACAGACACAAAATTGTTACTTGCACAGACACAGAATTGTTACTCGCACAGAGACAGAATTGTTACTCAGGGCCACAGAATTCATACTCAGGGACAGACAGAATTGTTACTGAGTGCCAGAGAATTGTTACTCAGGGACAGACAGAATTGTTACTGAGTGCCAGAGAATTGTTACTCTCACAGACACAAAATTGTTACTTGCACAGACACAGAATTGTTACTTGCACAGACACACAATTGTTACTGAGTGCCAGAGAATTGTTACTCAGGGACAGACAGAATTGTTACTGAGTGCCAGAGAATTGTTACTCAGGGACAGACAGAATTGTTACTGAGTGCCAGAGAATTGTTACTCAGGGACAGACAGAATTGTTACTGAGTGCCAGAGAATTGTTACTCTCACAGACACAAAATTGTTACTTGCACAGACACAGAATTGTTACTCGCACAGAGACAGAATTGTTACTCAGGGCCACAGAATTCATACTCAGGGACAGACAGAATTGTTACTGAGTGCCAGAGAATTGTTACTCAGGGACAGACAGAATTGTTACTGAGTGCCAGAGAATTGTTACTCTCACAGACACAAAATTGTTACTTGCACAGACACAGAATTGTTACTTGCACAGACACACAATTGTTACTGAGTGCCAGAGAATTGTTACTCAGGGACAGACAGAATTGTTACTGAGTGCCAGAGAATTGTTACTCAGGGACAGACAGAATTGTTACTGAGTGCCAGAGAATTGTTACTCAGGGACAGACAGAATTGTTACTGAGTGCCAGAGAATTGTTACTCTCACAGACACAAAATTGTTACTTGCACAGACACAGAATTGTTACTCGCACAGAGACAGAATTGTTACTCAGGGCCACAGAATTCATACTCAGGGACAGACAGAATTGTTACTGAGTGCCAGAGAATTGTTACTCAGGGACAGACAGAATTGTTACTGAGTGCCAGAGAATTGTTACTCTCACAGACACAAAATTGTTACTTGCACAGACACAGAATTGTTACTTGCACAGACACACAATTGTTACTGAGTGCCAGAGAATTGTTACTCAGGGACAGACAGAATTGTTACTGAGTGCCAGAGAATTGTTACTCAGGGACAGACAGAATTGTTACTGAGTGCCAGAGAATTGTTACTCAGGGACAGACAGAATTGTTACTGAGTGCCAGAGAATTGTTACTCTCACAGACACAAAATTGTTACTTGCACAGACACAGAATTGTTACTCGCACAGAGACAGAATTGTTACTCAGGGCCACAGAATTCATACTCAGGGACAGACAGAATTGTTACTGAGTGCCAGAGAATTGTTACTCAGGGACAGACAGAATTGTTACTGAGTGCCAGAGAATTGTTACTCTCACAGACACAAAATTGTTACTTGCACAGACACAGAATTGTTACTTGCACAGACACACAATTGTTACTCAGGGCCACAGAATTCATACTCAGGGACAGACAGAATTGTTACTGAGTGCCAGAGAATTCTTACTCAGGGCCACAGAATTCATACTCAGGGACAGACAGAATTGTTACTCAGGGACAGACAGAATTGTTACTGAGTGCCAGAGAATTGTTACTCAGGGACAGACAGAATTGTTACTGAGTGCCAGAGAATTGTTACTCTCACAGACACAAAATTGTTACTTGCACAGACACAGAATTGTTACTTGCACAGACACACAATTGTTACTCAGGGCCACAGAATTCATACTCAGGGACAGACAGAATTGTTACTGAGTGCCAGAGAATTGTTACTCAGGGACACCTAATCGTTGAATTAAATAGTATGTCAGACAACATGCAGAGGAGTGGCAGAGGAGGCAATGTTTTAGGAGCGAGCAGACGTGGCAGCAGAGGAAGGGGTCGAGGCAGCAGTATTCGCAGCCAGAGGCCAGTGCTCCCGGTGTCATCCAGCGGTCGTGTCTCCACCGACAACCCTGCCGTCATTGATTGGTTGGCTCGGTCGTCTTCCTCTTCCCAGGTCACCTCTGACACCTACAGCCAACGGTCGGTGGGTACGTCAGACACAACCGTTAGTTGGCATGGCCCGGGACCAAGCCCACTGAAATCACGTGTCCTCTACCTGCCCCTGTCCTTTGCTGTTCCCTCACCAAGCGAAGTATCGCATGCTGTGGGCTCAGCCCCACTGTACAGTGAGGAAGAGCTAACAGAGGGCGGTCAGGAACGGGGGGAGACATCGGCCTTTTCAGCAGCCAAGCGAACAAGTACTGGCGAGGAGAGTGGCTCGGTAGCCGGTCTAGAGACAGGTCTGTCTCCTGACCCAGACGCAGCCGAGGGGGCTAGTAGTGAGGCGGAGACCCTACTTGATGATGAGGAGGTTGATCGCACTTGGCAGCCTCGTCGTCATCAGGCAATTTCTTCCGCATCATCAGGAGAAGAGGGTGGCAGCTTGGCAGCGAGCAAAACAGTCGGTGGGTTGCCCAGGAGACAGCAGCAGGGTCGCATCAGTGTCAGTGGAGCCAAACGTCCACGGAGTAGAGCACCAGCTCCACTGCAGCCTACCACCACGGCCAGTAGTGGTGCCGGTGCGCACGGAGGAAGTAGCAGTCAGCCAGTGAAGAGTAGCGGGGGCAAAGTTTCCTACTCGGTGGTGTGGCAATTTTTCCTCAAGCCGCCCGAGGAAGTAAACGTAGCCGTATGTCGACTATGTGGCCAGAAATGCAAGCGTGGCCAGGGGGCCCATGTTGGGACTACAGCGTTGCGTCAGCATATGCAGCGTCACCATTCGGTGGCCTGGGAAAACCGTGATAAACATACGGCGGTTCTGCCTGCCCCAGCCCCCGCTCCATCACCCGCTCCGTTACTTGCTCCGTCACCCGACGTCGTCAATCGCCCTCTATCAGCCAGTCAAGGCTCCAACACCTCTGCTGAGGGGAGTTGTCGCTCATTGGCATCTTCCGCTCGTTCAGATGCTCCTTCTCCTGCTACTCCTCTTCTCGGATTCCGTCAACAGTCTTTCTTGGAATCCGTATCCAAGAGACAACAGTTTGCGAGCACGCACCCGACGGTGCAAAAGCTGAACGTCCTCCTGTCCAAGTTGCTGGTGCTGCAGTCCCTCCCTTTCCAACTGGTGGACTCAGCACCTTTCCGAGAAATGATGGCTTGTGCCGCGCCGCGGTGGAGAGTGCCAAGCCGTCATTTCTTTGCCCAAAAGGCAGTGCCAGCCCTGCATTCACATGTAGAAGAGATGGTGGGCCAGTCTTTGAGCATGTCGGTCTCTGCCAAAGTGCACGGCAGCGCCGACGTGTGGAGCTGTAACTACGGTCAGGGACAGTACATGTCATTTACGGCCCACTGGGTGAACGTGGTGCCGGCACAGCCGCACCAGCAACTTGGACAGGTCACGACGCTTTTGCCTCCACGTTTGCACGTCCTTGGTCCAGCAAGCATGTCCGCCTCTACCACCTCTTTTTCCGCCGTGTCCTCAGCCGCCACCCCCGTGCCAAGTCCCATTACCCGACCGGCATATCACATGTGCAGGGCGCAACGGTGTCACGCTGTGCTGCACCTGGTATGCCTTGGCGAACGTAGTCACACAGGGGAGGAACTGCTGAGTGTAATGAACAGAGAAATCGACAGATGGCTGTCTCCGCGCAAACTAAAAATCGGAACCATGTTGACTGACAACGGAAAGAACATGGTGTCTGCTCTGCGTCAAGGAAGGTTGTGCCATGCGCCATGCATGGCTCACGTGTTCAATCTGGTTGTCAAGCGGTTCCTAAAATCCACCATCCCACTGCAAGACATCCTTAAAATGTCACGTAAACTGTGCATGCATTTCAGCCATTCCTACACCGCAAAGAACACCCTCATTGAGCTGCAGCGGCAGAACGGAATTCCACAGCATCGCCTGATCTGCGACGTTGCAACAAGGTGGAATTCAACCCTACACATGTTAGACCGCCTTTACGAGCAGCGAAAGGCCATCACCGATTTCCTGATGTTACAAGCGGATAAAGGTACTCCCCTGTGTAACTTAGATGTCAGCCATTGGCAGCTCATGCGTGACACCTGCCGCTTGCTCAGGCCCTTTGAGGAGGCCACGCTATTCGTGAGTCGGCAGGACTATGGGATGAACGACGTCATTCCTCTGTTGCACGTCCTGGAACAAATGCTGTTAACAATGGCTGGTCAGGGTGCGGTAGACGTGGCGCACAGATCTCAACGCCACATGACCCCTGTGGGGGCAGGACAGGAAGAAGAGGAGGAGGTAGAGGAGGACATTTGTGCTCAGGAATTATTGAGTGAAATGGGTGGTTTTTCCACTCAGCGGACAGGAGTGGAGGAGCAGGAGCATCTGGTAGAGGAGGAGGAGGAGGAGACAGAGGACCCAGACGCACCGTGGCAGTATGCTGTGGAGATGGAGGCAGGGAGTCCCTCGCATTCCTTGGCACAAATGGCCCATAGCATGCTCGGTTGCTTGCGTAGCGACAGCCGAATAATAACCATCAGACAGAGGGATGACTTTTGGCTGTCCACCTTGTTGGACCCTCGCTACCGGTCCAAAATGGTGGCCTTTTTCACACCTGCTGAGAGGGAGGCCAAAATTACGTACTATAAAAACCACCTATGTAGTCAGTTGGTCTCTGCCTTTGTGCGCCAACGTCCATCCTCAGACACTGTGGGCCCTGTGCGCTCGCGTTCCGCTGGCATGGCAGCAGGGGAGGGGTGGGGTGGTAGGAGCAGTGGCAGCTCCACCAGCAGCGGCTGCCTCAGTCTGCAGTCGATGATGAGTAGCTTTCTTCACCAGCGCAGTGAGGAAACTACTAACCAGCCGCAGCAGCAGCAGCAGCATCAGGTGGACCTGGAGCAGGAGCTCAAACAACAGGCTTGGGCCTACTTGGACAGCACCCTGCCAACCGAGGTAGACAATCCCCTTGACTACTGGGCAACGAAACTTGACCTTTGGCCCCAACTAGCTGAATTTGCCCTTGAAAGGCTGTCATGCCCGGCCAGTAGCGTGGCATCGGAGCGCGTGTTTAGTGCGGCAGGAGGTATTGTAACTCCGCGGAGGACACGACTGTCCACCCAAAGTGTGGAGAGACTCACGTTTGTGAAAATGAATCAGGCGTGGATTAGTCTGGATTTCAAACCACCAGTTCCTGACACAACTGACTAAATCCGCCATGAATCATGCCTCAAACATGTGCCACTTTCAGGTCTCCTCACACTGCTGGTGTGTTGAATTTTTTGACATAGGGTGCTGGCAGATTACGGGCCTCCTATAGCTGCTGCCAGGCCCCTAATCTGCCATAGGCCCCTATATACCGCCTCCTCCTGCTGCTGCCAGGTCCAGAGTCTCTCATGGGTCCCTGTACGGCCTCCCATTGCTGCTGTCTCCATCGCCACACTCTGCTGCCATGTGCCACTTTCAGGTCTCTTCACACTGCTGGTGTGTTAAATTTTTTGACATAGGGTGCAGGCAGATTACGGGCCTCACATAGCTGCTGCCAGGCCCCTAATCTGCCATGGGCCCCTATATACCACCTCCTCCTGCTGCTGCCAGGTCCAGAGTCTCTCATGGGTCCCTGTACGGCCTCCCATTGCTGCTGTCTCCATCGCCACACTCTGCTGCCATGTGCCACTTTCAGGTCTCTTCACACTGCTGGTGTGTTAAATTTTTTGACATAGGGTGCTGCAAGATAACGGGCCTCACATAGCTGCTGCCAGGCCCCTAATCTGCCATGGGCCCCTATATACCGCCTCCTCATGCTGCTGCCAAGTCCAGAGTCTGTCATGGTCCCTGTACGGCCTCCCATTGCTGCTGTCTCCATCGCCACACTCTGCTGCCATGTGCCACTTTCAGGTCTCTTCACACTGCTGGTGTGTTAAATTTTTTGACATAGGGTGCAGGCAGATTACGGGCCTCACATAGCTGCTGCCAGGCCCCTAATCTGCCATGGGCCCCTATATACCACCTCCTCCTGCTGCTGCCAGGTCCAGAGTCTCTCATGGGTCCCTGTACGGCCTCCCATTGCTGCTGTCTCCATCGCCACACTCTGCTGCCATGTGCCACTTTCAGGTCTCTTCACACTGCTGGTGTGTTAAATTTTTTGACATAGGGTGCAGGCAGATTACGGGCCTCACATAGCTGCTGCCAGGCCCCTAATCTGCCATGGGCCCCTATATACCACCTCCTCCTGCTGCTGCCAGGTCCAGAGTCTCTCATGGGTCCCTGTACGGCCTCCCATTGCTGCTGTCTCCATCGCCACACTCTGCTGCCATGTGCCACTTTCAGGTCTCTTCACACTGCTGGTGTGTTAAATTTTTTGACATAGGGTGCTGCAAGATAACGGGCCTCACATAGCTGCTGCCAGGCCCCTAATCTGCCATGGGCCCCTATATACCGCCTCCTCATGCTGCTGCCAAGTCCAGAGTCTGTCATGGTCCCTGTACGGCCTCCCATTGCTGCTGTCTCCATCGCCACACTCTGCTGCCATGTGCCACTTTCAGGTCTCTTCACACTGCTGGTGTGTTAAATTTTTTGACATAGGGTGCAGGCAGATTACGGGCCTCACATAGCTGCTGCCAGGCCCCTAATCTGCCATGGGCCCCTATATACCGCCTCCTCCTGCTGCTGCCAGGTCCAGAGTCTCTCATGGGTCCCTGTACGGCCTCCCATTGCTGCTGTCTCCATCGCCACACTCTGCTGCCATGTGCCACTTTCAGGTCTCTTCACACTGCTGGTGTGTTAAATTTTTTGACATAGGGTGCTGGCAGATTACGGGCCTCCTATAGCTGCTGCCAGGCCCCTAATCTGCCATGGGCCCCTATATACCGCCTCCTCATGCTGCTGCCAAGTTCAGAGTCTGTCATGGGTCCCTGTACGGCCTCCCATTGCTGCTGTCTCCATCGCCACACTCTGCTGCCATGTGCCACTTTCAGGTCTCTTCACACTGCTGGTGTGTTAAATTTTTTGACATAGGGTGCAGGCAGATTACGGGCCTCACATAGCTGCTGCCAGGCCCCTAATCTGCCATGGGCCCCTATATACCGCCTCCTCCTGCTGCTGCCAGGTCCAGAGTCTCTCATGGGTCCCTGTACGGCCTCCCATTGCTGCTGTCTCCATCGCCACACTCTGCTGCCATGTGCCACTTTCAGGTCTCTTCACACTGCTGGTGTGTTAAATTTTTTGACATAGGGTGCTGCAAGATAACGGGCCTCACATAGCTGCTGCCAGGCCCCTAATCTGCCATGGGCCCCTATATACCGCCTCCTCATGCTGCTGCCAAGTCCAGAGTCTGTCATGGTCCCTGTACGGCCTCCCATTGCTGCTGTCTCCATCGCCACACTCTGCTGCCATGTGCCACTTTCAGGTCTCTTCACACTGCTGGTGTGTTAAATTTTTTGACATAGGGTGCAGGCAGATTACGGGCCTCACATAGCTGCTGCCAGGCCCCTAATCTGCCATGGGCCCCTATATACCGCCTCCTCCTGCTGCTGCCAGGTCCAGAGTCTCTCATGGGTCCCTGTACGGCCTCCCATTGCTGCTGTCTCCATCGCCACACTCTGCTGCCATGTGCCACTTTCAGGTCTCTTCACACTGCTGGTGTGTTAAATTTTTTGACATAGGGTGCAGGCAGATTACGGGCCTCACATAGCTGCTGCCAGGCCCCTAATCTGCCATGGGCCCCTATATACCGCCTCCTCCTGCTGCTGCCAGGTCCAGAGTCTCTCATGGGTCCCTGTACGGCCTCCCATTGCTGCTGTCTCCATCGCCACACTCTGCTGCCATGTGCCACTTTCAGGTCTCTTCACACTGCTGGTGTGTTAAATTTTTTGACATAGGGTGCAGGCAGATTACGGGCCTCACATAGCTGCTGCCAGGCCCCTAATCTGCCATGGGCCCCTATATACCACCTCCTCCTGCTGCTGCCAGGTCCAGAGTCTCTCATGGGTCCCTGTACGGCCTCCCATTGCTGCTGTCTCCATCGCCACACTCTGCTGCCATGTGCCACTTTCAGGTCTCTTCACACTGCTGGTGTGTAAAATTTTTTGACATAGGGTGCTGCAAGATAACGGGCCTCACATAGCTGCTGCCAGGCCCCTAATCTGCCATGGGCCCCTATATACCGCCTCCTCATGCTGCTGCCAAGTCCAGAGTCTGTCATGGTCCCTGTACGGCCTCCCATTGCTGCTGTCTCCATCGCCACACTCTGCTGCCATGTGCCACTTTCAGGTCTCTTCACACTGCTGGTGTGTTAAATTTTTTGACATAGGGTGCTGGCAGATTACGGGCCTCCTATAGCTGCTGCCAGGCCCCTAATCTGCCATGGGCCCCTATATACCGCCTCCTCATGCTGCTGCCAAGTCCAGAGTCTGTCATGGTCCCTGTACGGCCTCCCATTGCTGCTGTCTCCATCGCCACACTCTGCTGCCATGTGCCACTTTCAGGTCTCTTCACACTGCTGGTGTGTTAAATTTTTTGACATAGGGTGCAGGCAGATTACGGGCCTCACATAGCTGCTGCCAGGCCCCTAATCTGCCATGGGCCCCTATATACCGCCTCCTCCTGCTGCTGCCAGGTCCAGAGTCTCTCATGGGTCCCTGTACGGCCTCCCATTGCTGCTGTCTCCATCGCCACACTCTGCTGCCATGTGCCACTTTCAGGTCTCTTCACACTGCTGGTGTGTTAAATTTTTTGACATAGGGTGCTGCAAGATAACGGGCCTCACATAGCTGCTGCCAGGCCCCTAATCTGCCATGGGCCCCTATATACCGCCTCCTCATGCTGCTGCCAAGTCCAGAGTCTGTCATGGTCCCTGTACGGCCTCCCATTGCTGCTGTCTCCATCGCCACACTCTGCTGCCATGTGCCACTTTCAGGTCTCTTCACACTGCTGGTGTGTTAAATTTTTTGACATAGGGTGCTGCAAGATAACGGGCCTCACATAGCTGCTGCCAGGCCCCTAATCTGCCATGGGCCCCTATATACCGCCTCCTCATGCTGCTGCCAAGTCCAGAGTCTGTCATGGTCCCTGTACGGCCTCCCATTGCTGCTGTCTCCATCGCCACACTCTGCTGCCATGTGCCACTTTCAGGTCTCTTCACACTGCTGGTGTGTTAAATTTTTTGACATAGGGTGCAGGCAGATTACGGGCCTCACATAGCTGCTGCCAGGCCCCTAATCTGCCATGGGCCCCTATATAACGCCTCCTCATGCTGCTGCCAAGTTCAGAGTCTGTCATGGGTCCCTGTACGGCCTCCCATTGCTGCTGTCTCCATCGCCACACTCTGCCATGTGCCACTTTCAGGTCTCCTCACACTGCTGGTGTGTTGAATTTTTTGACATAGGGTGCTGGCAGATTACGGGCCTCCTATAGCTGCTGCCAGGCCCCTAATCTGCCATAAGCCCCTATATACCGCCTCCTCATGCTGCTGCCAAGTCCAGAGTCTGTCATGGGTCCCTGTACGGCCTCCCATTGCTGCTGTCTCCATCGCCACACTCTGCCATGTGCCACTTTCAGGTCTCCTCACACACTGCTGGTGTGTTGAATTTTTTGACATAGGGTGCTGGCAGATTACGGGCCTCCTATAGCTGCTGCCAGGCCCCTAATCTGCCGTAGGCCCCTATATACCGCCTCCTCATGCTGCTGCCAGGTCCAGAGTCTCTCATGGGTCCCTGTACGGCCTCCCATTGCTGCTGTCTCCATCGCCACACTCTGCCATGTGCCACTTTCAGGTCTCCTCACACTGCTGGTGTGTTCCATTTTTTGTCATAGGGTGCTGGCAGATTATGGGCCTCCCATAACTGCTGCCAGGCCCCTAATCTGCCATGGGCCCCTATACCGACTCCTCATGCTGTGACGTTGCAACAAGGTGGAATTCAACCCTACATATGTTAGACCGCCTTTACGAACAGCAAAAGGCCATCACAGATTTCCTGATGTTAAAAGCAGATAAAGGTACTCCCTGTGTAACTTAGATGTCAGCCATTGGCAGCTCATGCGTGACACCTGCGCTTGCTCAGGCCCTTTGAGGAGGCCACGCTATTCGTGAGTCGGCAGGACTATGGGATGAACGACGTCATTCCTCTGTTGCACGTCCTGGAACAAATGCTGTTAACAATGGCTGGTCAGGGTGCGGTAGACGTGGCGCACAGATCTCAACGCCACATGGCCCCTGTGGGGGCAGGACTGGAAGAAGAGGAGGAGGTAGAGGAGGACATTGGTGCTCAGGAATTATTGAGTGAAATGGGTGGTTTTTCCACTCAGCGGACAGGAGTGGAGGAGCAGGAGCATCTGGTAGAGGAGGAGGAAGAGGAGACAGAGGACCTAGACGCACCGTGGCAGTATGCTGTGGAGATGGAGGCAGGGAGTCCCTCGCATTCCTTGGCACAAATGGCCCATAGCATGCTCGGTTGCTTGCGTAGCGACAGCCGAATAATAACCATCAGACAGAGGGATGACTTTTGGCTGTCCACCTTGTTGGACCCTCGCTACCGTTCAAAAATGGTGGCCTTTTTCACACCTGCTGAGAGGGAGGCCAAAATAACGTACTATAAAAAACACCTATGTAGTCAGCTGGTCTCTGCCTGTCTGCGCCAACGTCCATCCTCAGACACTGTGGGCCCTGTGCGCTCGTGTTCCGCTGCCATGGCAGCAGGGGAGGGGTGGGGTGGTAGGAGCAGTGGCAGCTCCACCAGCAGCGGCTGCCTCAGTCTGCAGTCGATGATGAGTAGCTTTCTTCACCAGCGCAGTGAGGAAACTACTAACCAGCCGCAGCAGCAGCAGCAGCATCAGGTGGACCTGGAGCAGGACCTCAAACAACAGGCTTAGGCCTACTTGGACAGCACCCTGCCAACCGAGGTAGACAATCCCCTTGACTACTGGGCAACGAAACTTGACCTTTGGCCCCAACTAGCTGAATTTGCCCTTGAAAGGCTGTCATGCCCGGCCAGTAGCGTGGCATCGGAGCGCGTGTTTAGTGCGGCAGGAGGTATTGCAACTCCGCGGAGGACACGACTGTCCACCCAAAGTGTGGAGAGACTGACGTTTGTGAAAATGAATCAGGCGTGGATTAGTCTGGATTTCAAACCACCAGTTCCTGACACAACTGACTAAATCCGCCATGAATCATGCCCCAAACATGTGCCACTTTCAGGTCTCCTCACACTGCTGGTGTGTTCCATTTTTTGTCATAGGGTGCTGGCAGATTACGGGCCTCCCATAGCTGCTGCCAGGCCCCTAATCTGCCATGGGCCCCTATACCGCCTCCTCATGCTGCTGCCAAGTCCAGAGTCTCTCATGGGTCCCTGTACGGCCTCCCATTGCTGCTGCCTCCATCGCCACACTCTGCCATGTGCCACTTTCAGGTCTCCTCACACTGCTGGTGTGTTCCATTTTTTGTCATAGGGTGCTGGCAGATTACGGGCCTCCCATAGCTGCTGCCAGGCCCCTAATCTGCCATGGGCCCCTATACCGCCTCCTCATGCTGCTGCCAGGTCCAGAGTCTCTCATGGGTCCCTGTACGGCCTCCCATTGCTGCTGTCTCCATCGCCACACTCTGCTGCCATGTGCCACTTTCAGGTCTCTTCACACTGCTGGTGTGTTAAATTTTTTGACATAGGGTGCTGCAAGATAACGGGCCTCACATAGCTGCTGCCAGGCCCCTAATCTGCCATGGGCCCCTATATACCGCCTCCTCATGCTGCTGCCAAGTCCAGAGTCTGTCATGGTCCCTGTACGGCCTCCCATTGCTGCTGTCTCCATCGCCACACTCTGCTGCCATGTGCCACTTTCAGGTCTCTTCACACTGCTGGTGTGTTAAATTTTTTGACATAGGGTGCTGCAAGATAACGGGCCTCACATAGCTGCTGCCAGGCCCCTAATCTGCCATGGGCCCCTATATACCGCCTCCTCATGCTGCTGCCAAGTCCAGAGTCTGTCATGGTCCCTGTACGGCCTCCCATTGCTGCTGTCTCCATCGCCACACTCTGCTGCCATGTGCCACTTTCAGGTCTCTTCACACTGCTGGTGTGTTAAATTTTTTGACATAGGGTGCAGGCAGATTACGGGCCTCACATAGCTGCTGCCAGGCCCCTAATCTGCCATGGGCCCCTATATAACGCCTCCTCATGCTGCTGCCAAGTTCAGAGTCTGTCATGGGTCCCTGTACGGCCTCCCATTGCTGCTGTCTCCATCGCCACACTCTGCCATGTGCCACTTTCAGGTCTCCTCACACTGCTGGTGTGTTGAATTTTTTGACATAGGGTGCTGGCAGATTACGGGCCTCCTATAGCTGCTGCCAGGCCCCTAATCTGCCATAAGCCCCTATATACCGCCTCCTCATGCTGCTGCCAAGTCCAGAGTCTGTCATGGGTCCCTGTACGGCCTCCCATTGCTGCTGTCTCCATCGCCACACTCTGCCATGTGCCACTTTCAGGTCTCCTCACACACTGCTGGTGTGTTGAATTTTTTGACATAGGGTGCTGGCAGATTACGGGCCTCCTATAGCTGCTGCCAGGCCCCTAATCTGCCGTAGGCCCCTATATACCGCCTCCTCATGCTGCTGCCAGGTCCAGAGTCTCTCATGGGTCCCTGTACGGCCTCCCATTGCTGCTGTCTCCATCGCCACACTCTGCCATGTGCCACTTTCAGGTCTCCTCACACTGCTGGTGTGTTCCATTTTTTGTCATAGGGTGCTGGCAGATTATGGGCCTCCCATAACTGCTGCCAGGCCCCTAATCTGCCATGGGCCCCTATACCGACTCCTCATGCTGTGACGTTGCAACAAGGTGGAATTCAACCCTACATATGTTAGACCGCCTTTACGAACAGCAAAAGGCCATCACAGATTTCCTGATGTTAAAAGCAGATAAAGGTACTCCCTGTGTAACTTAGATGTCAGCCATTGGCAGCTCATGCGTGACACCTGCGCTTGCTCAGGCCCTTTGAGGAGGCCACGCTATTCGTGAGTCGGCAGGACTATGGGATGAACGACGTCATTCCTCTGTTGCACGTCCTGGAACAAATGCTGTTAACAATGGCTGGTCAGGGTGCGGTAGACGTGGCGCACAGATCTCAACGCCACATGGCCCCTGTGGGGGCAGGACTGGAAGAAGAGGAGGAGGTAGAGGAGGACATTGGTGCTCAGGAATTATTGAGTGAAATGGGTGGTTTTTCCACTCAGCGGACAGGAGTGGAGGAGCAGGAGCATCTGGTAGAGGAGGAGGAAGAGGAGACAGAGGACCTAGACGCACCGTGGCAGTATGCTGTGGAGATGGAGGCAGGGAGTCCCTCGCATTCCTTGGCACAAATGGCCCATAGCATGCTCGGTTGCTTGCGTAGCGACAGCCGAATAATAACCATCAGACAGAGGGATGACTTTTGGCTGTCCACCTTGTTGGACCCTCGCTACCGTTCAAAAATGGTGGCCTTTTTCACACCTGCTGAGAGGGAGGCCAAAATAACGTACTATAAAAAACACCTATGTAGTCAGCTGGTCTCTGCCTGTCTGCGCCAACGTCCATCCTCAGACACTGTGGGCCCTGTGCGCTCGTGTTCCGCTGCCATGGCAGCAGGGGAGGGGTGGGGTGGTAGGAGCAGTGGCAGCTCCACCAGCAGCGGCTGCCTCAGTCTGCAGTCGATGATGAGTAGCTTTCTTCACCAGCGCAGTGAGGAAACTACTAACCAGCCGCAGCAGCAGCAGCAGCATCAGGTGGACCTGGAGCAGGACCTCAAACAACAGGCTTAGGCCTACTTGGACAGCACCCTGCCAACCGAGGTAGACAATCCCCTTGACTACTGGGCAACGAAACTTGACCTTTGGCCCCAACTAGCTGAATTTGCCCTTGAAAGGCTGTCATGCCCGGCCAGTAGCGTGGCATCGGAGCGCGTGTTTAGTGCGGCAGGAGGTATTGCAACTCCGCGGAGGACACGACTGTCCACCCAAAGTGTGGAGAGACTGACGTTTGTGAAAATGAATCAGGCGTGGATTAGTCTGGATTTCAAACCACCAGTTCCTGACACAACTGACTAAATCCGCCATGAATCATGCCCCAAACATGTGCCACTTTCAGGTCTCCTCACACTGCTGGTGTGTTCCATTTTTTGTCATAGGGTGCTGGCAGATTACGGGCCTCCCATAGCTGCTGCCAGGCCCCTAATCTGCCATGGGCCCCTATACCGCCTCCTCATGCTGCTGCCAAGTCCAGAGTCTCTCATGGGTCCCTGTACGGCCTCCCATTGCTGCTGCCTCCATCGCCACACTCTGCCATGTGCCACTTTCAGGTCTCCTCACACTGCTGGTGTGTTCCATTTTTTGTCATAGGGTGCTGGCAGATTACGGGCCTCCCATAGCTGCTGCCAGGCCCCTAATCTGCCATGGGCCCCTATACCGCCTCCTCATGCTGCTGCCAGGTCCAGAGTCTCTCATGGGTCCCTGTACGGCCTCCCATTGCTGCTGTCTCCATCGCCACACTCTGCCATGTGCCACTTTCAGGTCTCCTCACACTGCTGGTGGGTTCCATTTTTTGTCATAGGGTGCTGGCAGATTACGGGCCTCCCATAGCTGCTGCCAGGCCCGTAATCTGCCATGGGCCCCCGTACCGACTCCTCATGCTGCTGCCAGGCCCGTAATCTGTCATGGGCCACTGTTGTCGCTTGTTGGCATATTCCGCTCGTTCAGATGCTCCTTCTCCTGCTACTCCTCTTCACGGATTCCGTCAGCAGTCTTTCTTGGAATCCGTTTCCAAGAGACAACAGTTTGCGAGCACGCACCCGACGGTGCAGAAGCTGAACGTCCTCCTGTCCAAGTTGCTGCTGCCAGGCTCGTAATCTGTCATGCGCCCCTGTACCGCCTCCTCATGCTGCTGCCAGGTCCAGAGTGTGTCATGGGCCCCCGTACCGACTCCTCATGCTGCTGCCAGGCCCGTAATCTGTCATGGGCCCCTGTACCGCCTCCCCATGCTGCTGCCAGGTCCAGAGTGTGTCATGGGTCCCTGTACGGCCTCCCATTGCTGCTGCCAGGCCCGTAATCTGCCATGGGCCCCTGTACCGACTCCTCATGCTGCTGCCAGGCCCGTAATCTGTCATGGGCCCCTGTACCGCCTCCTCATGCTGCTGCCAGGTCCAGAGTGTGTCATGGGTCCCTGTACGGCCTCCCATTGCTGCTGTCTCTATCGCCACACTCTGCCATGTGCCACTTTCAGGTCTCCTCACACTGCTGGTGGTTTCCATTTTTGTCATAGGGTGCTGTATGGCCTCCCATTGCTGCTGCCTCCACCGCCACACTGTGGCTCCACACTCTGGTTTTGGCCCCGTGACTGCCCAAATGAGTGAAGTGTGCGGTGATTCTAAGATCGACGGCACTCATCTGCATGTCATACTGACTGACAGTATTATTTCTCTTCCCCAGCAGACTCCAAGGGCATTTAAATTAAAGGTACAGTGTTCTGCACTAATATTAAGTCTCTCTGAAGCCTAGAAACACCCTTTTTTAAGTTAAATTCACAGCGAATTTATTCGACTCGAATCGAATATTGTCCACGAATTCGCCGAATCAGTCGAATCGAATTTTTCATTTCTTCGCTCATCTCTAGTTGGCACCTATGCAATAAGTCCATCCTTGACATTTCCTTACTACTAACTATTCCACGCTCAACTGTTAGTGGTATTATCAGAAAGTGGAAGCAACTGAGAACAACAGTATCTCAGGCACAAAGTGGTAGGCCATGTAAAATGACAGAGCGGGTCAGCGCATGCTGAAGCACACAGTGCGCAGAAGTCACCAACTGTCTGCAGAGTCAATAGCTAAACATCTCCAAACTTTTTGTGGCCTTCAGATGAGCACAACAGTGCATAGAGAGCTTCATGGAATGGATTTCCATGGCCGAGCAGCTGCATCCAAGCCTTACATCACCAAGCGCAATGAAAAGCGTCAGATGCAGTGGTGTAAAGCATGCCGCCACTGGACTCTAGAGCAGTGGAGACATGTTCTCTGGAGTGATGAATAATGATTTTCTGACTGGCAATCTGATAGATGTGTCTGGGTTTGGCGGCTGCCAGGAGAACAGTACTCGCTTGACTGCAATGTGCCAAGTGTAAAGATGGTGGAGGGGGGGATTATGGTGTGGGGTTGTTTTTCAGGGGTTTGGCTTGGCCAGTGAAGGGAACTCTTAAGGCGTCAGCATACCAAACCATTTTGGACAATTTCATGCTCCCAACATTATGTGAACAGTTTGGGGATGACCCTTTCCTATTCCAACATGACTGCTCACCAGTGCACAAAGCAAGGTCTGTAAAGACATGGATGAGCGAGTTTGGGGTGGAGGAACTTGACTGGCCTGCACAGAGTTCTGACCTCAACCTGATGGAGCAGAGTGGAGACTGCGAGCCAGGCCTTCTCGCCTGACATCAGTGCCTGACCTCACAAATGCGCTTCTAGAAGAATGGTCAGACATTCCGATAGACACACTCCTAAACCTTGTGGACAGCCTTCCCAGAAGAGTTGAAGCTGTTATAGCTGCAAAGAGTGTGCGACCTCAATATTGAACCCTATGGACTTAGACTGGGATGCCATTAAAGTTCATGTGTGTGTAAAGGCAAGCTGACCAATATTTTTGGCAATATAGTGTAAATAGACTCAAAGGATATAAATCCACTTTGTGTGCATCAGATGTCTATAGAAACCCAGCTAATAGCTTAAAATTAAAAGTAGTGATGATGTCATCACTGTGCTGCACATAGTCTGTGCAGAGAGCAGAGCTGTGGGAGGGACCACCAGGCTCCACCCACTACAAGCTGCCTGTAGAAAACTACAGGTGGGGTGGAGACCAGACCAGTCACCGTGCACAAGGAGAGAGAACAGCAGTGACCGGTCTTTATTACAGGAAGCTCTTGCACAGAGATAAGGTTTCACACTGGATTACCGCACAGATCTGGAAAAAATACACAAAGCACAGCAAGATTCAAGTAAGAGTACACACAATCCTTGTATTTAGACAATATCTGGGTACCCTGATGTTCACCTTTAAAGCATCTCCTAAATAATGAGAGTGATTTAGTGTATTTTGGACATTAGTGTTTTCTGCATACCATCAGTCTCACCAGATGAAGGTATTGGAACAATGTTTTACATTTCCCCCATGGAGTTTAATTATACTCTTCCTGGGTTTGCATGACTCAAAATAACATTTGCTTTGTCTTAGCTGTCAGGTTTTTGTTTTTGGTTTGTTGGTTACTTGCTGTGTTACATTTAATCTATCTTTGCATATTGCAGAGATATTTCTCCATGAAAAATCTTAATTCAGTAAGATGAATTAGGTTGAGTCCTCTGATTTTCCTTATCTGAATTAAATGAAAAATATTCTTGTTTTTACACAGGCTGGAAATCCTTTGTGACCAACAGCGGTAGAAATTTCTATTAAAGCTTCTTGGATGTAAATAAAAAAAAAATTATAGGCTTTTAGGATTATTTATTAAAACTATTAAGCTACCATTGACAGCTCTTGGTCGCAGCTTATGAACAGGAACCAGCAGGATGGGCTCCCAATCATGTGACTGCTGCAAGAGCCAATCACAGCAGTTGCATGATAGAGAAGCCTTGCTTCCTACTGAGCATGAAAAAACACTTTAAGTGATTGTAAGGGCTCAAGGTTTTTCACCTTCATGCATTCTATGCATGAAGGTAAAAAACTTCTGTGTGCAGCAGCAACCCTAAAACTTACCTGAGCCCCATCTCAGCCCAGCGATGTGCACAAGAGCCTTGGCTCTCCCGGGTTTTTTCCTTCTCACTGGCTGAGACAACAGTGGTAGCCATTGGCTCCCACTAATGTCAATCATAGCCAGTGAGCCAATGAGGAGAGAGGGGGGCTGGTCCGAGCTACGCTTGTGTGACTGGACACACAGAGCAGTAGCTCAGGAGCCACCATAGCAAGCAGCTTACTGTCAGGAATGGACTCAGCACTGGTGGTGGGACTCGCCTGCCGTGTGGGCTGCAGTACCAGAGCTGACCATCGGGTGCTCTCAGCACTTGTGGTGGGACTCACCTGCCGTGTGGGCTGCAGTACCAGAGCTGACCAGCGGGTGCTCTTAGCAGCCAGAAGCTCACAATCAGCCAAACCTGGGGCTGATTGCAGAAAGGTGTATATAAGGCATGACCAGGCCTGTGCTCTGGGCCTTGGTGTGATGTCAGGAATCTAGGAATGACCAGAAAGGCGTGGACTGACACAGGGAAACGCAGGTTTCAGGTACAGTATAATACAGTTTATTATTAGCCACCCAGATATATATATATATATATATATATATATATATATAAACGCACAGTGAGCAAACCAACCTTCCAGATATATATATAAACGCACAGTGAGCAAACCACCCTTCCACTAATCTTAGGAGGTGCAGGAACACAGGCGTAGTCAGGGCTGGAGAGGTGGAACGGTCAGGCCAGCCGTAGGGTTCTGTAATGACCGTTTGGTGGTACCTCTAGTGGTCCCCAGGACAGGATTCCCCAGGGCGCGGAGTCTAAGTCCCAGTCTGCTATTCACCAGGGCCCCTGATGGTGGGGATGGACTTGGAGCAGACAGGAACCAGGTCGCGGCCCCTGAGTACACCTGCTAGTGTTAGAGGGATCCGCCAGAGGTATGTGCAGGTACGGCTGGATCCGTGCAGGATGGATGGATGGCAGAGTAGTTAGCGTGGTCAGACGGGCCAAGTCAGCAACGTGCGGGCAGCAAGGTATCAAAGGAGCAGGCAGAGAATGGTCAAGGTCACAAGCCGGGTTCAGTAACTCACGGGCAGCGCGGTACAGGGGATCAGGCAGAAAGATGGTCAGGCAAGCCAGGGGTTCAGCAGGAGACGGTCAGCAGAGGTCAGAATCAAGCCGGGTCAGCAACAAAGCAGGAACACAAGATACCAGGTACAGAGGCTCATGGGAAAACATACACCAAGGCCCAGAGCACAGGCCTGGTCATGCCTTATATACACCTTTCTGCAATCAGCCCCAGGTTTGGCTGATTGTGAGCTTCTGGCTGCTAAGAGCACCCGCTGGTCAGCTCTGGTACTGCAGCCCACACGGCAGGCGAGTCCCACCACCAGTGCTGAGTCCATTCCTGACACTTACTATGGAGGCACTAGGCAGGAGGGAGGAACCAGGAGTGCCAGTGAGGGACCCAAAAAAGAGGAGGATTGGGGCTGCTTTGTGCAAAACCACTGCACAGAGCAGGCAAGTATGACATGTTTGTTATTTTTAAACAAAATCTGCCTTTAATGTCACTTTAAAGGGCAGCTGGGAGGTGGTGTAAAGAAGTTAAATAGGGTAAATGGAAGTCATCTGACTCAATACAATTGTATAATTCTTAAATTTGGGGGCTTGTTGTATCCATGGATAACTTACTAAGGGAGGCACTGTTATAAAGCTTATATTGTATTCAAGGTTATTTTGTATTTAACTTCTTGATGACTGTAATAAAATTGTATTTTTATGTATGTTTGTGTCTCTGCACCTGAAAAATCCATCTTTCCTTTCCAATGTAGTATTCCCGTTATCAGGGTATGGTGCCATAGCAAACCTTTATGTCCTACGTTGAAGAGAACTTGTCAGATTCAAAAATATGGGAGGTGTCATTGCCGGTATCAGGACCATCATTACTAGCTGATAAATCACTGACTTGGAATAATTATACACATGTCAGTTGTCCCTGCACCTGAGGTGGCTGCATGCTTGATTTTGGTCAACAGCCCACCAACCTACCAAGTGATAAAACAAGGGAGATGACAGCCCTACAGTAAATGGTGCATGCTAAAAAAATAGCAGAAGCAGCTCCAAATTTTTGGTCCCTTCAGGTACTTTTAAGTGCACCCCTTGGCAACCAAAGGATCGGTGCACTCCAGAATATATACAGTGTGTATATATATATATATATATATTACAGTTACTTGTATAGATCACTACTTGATTGGCTATCTTTGAAGTGCTATGCTGCTTGCTCGAGTTTGTGGAAAGTCCACATGCCTAGGGAGAGGGCAAAACTTGCCTGCATTTATTATATTTTTATATTTTTTGGCAGATCACACTCACATTACATAAGGTACTTAGATCTGCTGAGCTTTAATCTCTCAAAGGCTCCAGCAGTATGTTTCTCCATACAGTTCCAAGAGGGACTCTAACATGATGGGGAACAACCGATGTGAAGGTATTTCTTGTACCATGTTTTTAAATTTATTTTAAATTGTATTAATTCATTTATAAAGATGATGTTGTTGGCTTGCATTTGTAAAATATACAATATGGCCCTCATACTGAAAAGTTTGGAGTCGTTTCCTCTATGCCATAATGTAACTACAAATCCAGCAAGGTGAGTAGGAACCCTCATAATGGGTGCAGATGGTGCAAATAGTTGGGAACACAAATGCAAAATCCTGCCATCAAAGTCTTCAAGAGATCTATAAAACCACAGGAAAATTTCAACTCTTTTGGAACCTACCAAATCTTGGGACAACAGTTTTGGTGGTAAACATTCATACAATGATTCTCATCAATACTTTTGACAAGTTGGTAAATATTATTCCACAGTACTTCAAAAAAGTTTACTTTTAACATTCGATTTTGTAGGGAATGGACTTTCTCAAATAAAAATCTCATTCATTGAAATTTTTGGGAAAAAGTTTTTATTATGCTCCTTCGAATTTCTCATCACTTTGGTTGAAATGAATGTAGATTGGAGTCCACTAAGAATTGAAAAATCGAACAAAAATTTTTAAATGAAATTCTGTTAGTGTATGGACAAATTTGGTCCCACTCCCTGTTGGTGGGACATTGCTGAACTCGGGAATTCTGTTCAGAACAGTCTTGTGAGTGGCCATCATTGACTCTGCTTTGAACTACCAGCACTGTGAGCTACAAACACCCTAAGCATGGGACTCTTGTGCAAAGAAACCCATAGCAACAGCCAAAACTGTAAGACACAGCAAAAGAAAAAAAATAAACACTAAAAGGATAACAAAGAGAACCAGGCATTTTCATCAACTATCTCCCAGGTTAAAAAAAAAGTTTAGAAATGGTAAACTTTAGCTTTAAAGAATAGATACAGCAATGTAAGAGTGTTTAATTATTCAGATACAATTGTATGTCATACTGTGCTCACTGGAATTTGTGATTCCTTATAGCAAGAGCAGTGACAGCTGATGTGACATTCATGCTCCTGAAATTAAACCGGGTAAACAGAGCTGTTATTTCAAGACAGTAACTTCGCCATTTAGAAAATCAATGAGGAAAACAAGATGGATTTGTCACCAGAAGAGCTGTGATGATGTTTGGCCTTTCACATTAGATGCTCTGGAAATTTTAATTATCTACAAAAAGAAATTAGGAATCCCAGCAGGTTCAGAACAGCAATACAAATATAAAATACACAGAATGTGTGTACCTTTGAAGTGATGCTTTAATAACTCTACCGGAAAAATAAATTCATCTAAGCTGCTTTCCCCATAAGGCTTACCTATGGGCTTTCTATTAAAGTGAACAGAGACAGTAGCGTACAAATGGGAAACAAATTGGGTTTCCAAGGCTCCAATTTGCAGATGCTCCACTGCACCAGGTAGTCAGTACAGTGAATATCTATAAACAGTAGTGTTTTGGGTAAGTATGATATGCTTAAAGTGCCTGGGGGAAGTGGGGCAGAATTGGATGAATGCATTAAATTGGCCTTACCCCTTTAATGCCTAAACCCAACCTCATTTTTTGCTGAAATGACATTGTGAGACAGGAGAAGTAACCAAATCAAAATTTCAGAGAAAAACAAAAATGAAAGTGCACTTGTGCTCAAACTATGGACATTAATTTACATATACTGAACAAGCAGGAAATAGACTCTAAAATAAGCCATGCCACCTCTGTAGCAGTAGGCATTGTGAAGAAATGCATCTTCAAAGGTCACAACAGAGGACCTGAAATCACTGCCCCCCCCCTCCTTATCTGGCTGCAAAAACTTAGCCTGCATTCTACAGACTTTAGAGGGGCTAGACTGTGGCCAATGGGAGTAGAAAATGCCCTTCATTCAGTGGAATTAAACAAGGTCTCAGGGTTTTGATGATCAGTGAGCGTACAGAAACAACCCAGGGTTGGTGTTCAGTGCGAGCCAAAAAACATCCTAGCATCTGTGGTCATGGGATGGAGGAATAACACCCTATCATGGATGTCAATGGAGGTAACAATGCTCCATTGTTGGTGTTATTGGAAGGAATAGTACCCAATGGTTTGTGCAAGTGGTGAGAATAGTGCCCCATGGTGTCAGTGGGGCAAGTAGTCTTACTGTTTGGTGTAAGTGGAAAGAATAGTTCATCTTTCTTCATGTCAGTAGGAGTAGTGCCTCATTGTTGGTGTAAGTGGGAGGAATTGTACCCTATCAGTGGTGTCAGTGGGAGGAACTATACCTCTTGTAACCTCTTGCTTACCCCCGCAGGAGCCTCTTGATATGGTGGGTTCTCCACAATTCTTTAAGCTGCTCAGTCCCCACTGACACACCTGGGCAATTAAACAACGCATGAATATGTAATCAGGCAATTGAACATGTTTAAAGATGTGTTAGTTAATGTGAACACTGACCCATAACATAACAATCAACAGAACTGTAGTAATTGTAAAGTAAATTTTAACTGATGCAAATGGTATTAAATGTATTGCCTTTAACCCACAAATAAATATCCTCTTTTGTGCGTTACGCGTACAGGCCCAATAGTGGGTGTATGCATTCCTGACAAAGGGTACCCCTGGAGGTGGCTATATAGTACCTGGCAGCTAATTGTCAGTTTTATCCGACTTTCATTGGGGCCCTCTTGTAAAGTGGTGCATGTGAAGCTGTCCCTTTAAGAGAGAGCAATGGATGGCTGGCTGCTAAGTACGAAGCAGTCTCTATTACATTAACTGTGTGCAGCAAGGGATTAAGCTTTGTAGGTCCGCTCATCACTCTTGGAATGCCACTGGTTCAGTTCCATACATCTGGAGGTCAGTTGTCCCAGACATCTCAGTCCCCAAGATCAGGTCCTCATGTCCACTGGTCTCCCCATCTCTGGTCCCAAGGCACAGCCACTTTCTGTGGCACAGTCTCTCAGATCTCTGGGTGCTCAGAAAACAGCAGCATGTCTGCACACTCTGGTTCCCATAATGCTCTGTCTCTTCTGTAGTGGTCCCTCTCATGGTCACTGGCAAGTCCAAACTGCAGATCTGTACCCTCGGGCTCCCTACACTAGACTGCCCAGACCTCCACTAAATTGCCCAGGAAAGGCCCTTTGTTCTCCTACTCTAGTTTGTAGGGATTACTGGGTATTGCAGTCTTTCACTTCAAGGCACATTGCTTCCCCCAGGACTACATGCCCCATGATCCTGAGCAGCTTTATCCTCATCCCCTTTATGGGGATGACACACAGCCGCAGTACAGCCAACGGAGGAGGGGAATGGCTAATCTGTTTACACACAGTCCACTGGGGGGAGGGGAATGGCCAATCTCACATTACACACACACAGCCCTTTCTGTCTTCAACTGCAGTGAGGTGGGGGGGGGAGAAAGTGGAATATCCACATACAGAGCTGGTGGGCACCCAGCTACACTATCTTAGGTGTCAGTGGGTTTCTATGATTAATTTCAGTGAGGGAAATTGTGCCTATCATTGGTGTCAGTGCGCCATCTGTGGTGTCACTGGGTGGAATTCTGCTCCCTTATTTGTGTCAGTGGAAGGAATAGTGCCTTATTATTGGTGTCTGGGAAAGGTGAAGTGCCACAAAGGCAAGCAAAGGGGCACATCCGGCTCATGGGCCACAGCTGTCAGCAATGAACTAGTCAAGGATTACAATATTAATCCTGTACATGGCTAGTGTAGCTTTCATTCTGCTCGTTTTAGGAAAAAAAATGCTGTGAAGTTCCTGTGAAAATCTAGTAAAAAAATGTTCTGATAGGGCTTTTGTATACCGTCTATTCATTCTTTGAATTATAAAAGCACTTATGTATTCAGCTTTTCATGATCCTCCGTGGTATTCAACATTCTTATGATGAATGCCATCCTTCCGCAATTTTCTCTCTACATCTCTCTCCGCCACTTTTTCTCTATGCACACATAATGAGAAAGCGAATATTAAGAATGTGATTCACTGTTAAGAATATTTGATTTGGATTCAGGATTTATGATAACACAGAATTCAGCCAAATACAACTGTACAGAATCCCAGCTCCACAGCAAGTCTTTAGAGAGTTTCGGCCATCAAAGTTCAACTGAGAAGCCAAACAGTTGGCCGTTCCTTCCTATAACTCCAGCTGATTTTGAACTAATGTTTGTGTCACTGGGGAAGCAATCTACATTTATCATTCCTTATCTGCCAGACTTGCACTAAGCGGGCACTGACACTCATCTCCTCCTCTGCCTAGTCCAAGGTCTGGATAAAGGTTGAGACAGGCTGTAAAGTCTCCTTCTTTTGAGAACAAGGTTATTTATCAACTTTGATGGGAAATACCAGAAAAAAAGGATAAAGAATATAGATTTTTGAGTAAAAAATATGCTACAAAAAGATCATTTTAAAATAGTATGAAGTTATATTTGTTAGGTAAAAAAATATATTTGCTGAATATGCTGTAGCTTAATCTTACTAACTGTATATTGGTCTTAGACTAACTGTGTTTTGCTTTAATGCTATTATTTTAAAGGTAAAATGGTTTACAAAATTGTAATGTACACGGGATTTAGTTAATGAGCAGGCTAACTATATGAAAAAGGTACTACAAAAGAGTGGAGACCATTTAAAACTCAGTAACACATAGCTGTCATTGAGATATCAAGGCATGGATATCTTATACCTTGATATCTCGAACTGAAGAGTACATCTGGTGCATAGAAACCAATCGGCTTCCATTTTTTTTTGTCAAAGCTTAATTAAACTAAAGTTAAAGAAAAAAATCAAGAACTGAATATTTTTGTTTATATATTAACAGTGCAAAAATGTTTAGTATAGTTTTACAGAGAAATTTATAATCGAAAATTACGTTTTTAAGATATACAGAATTTCTATACTTGTTCTCCACCTCACTTCATTACCGAATGGTAGGTTTTTTTATGTCTACTGGATTAGTTTGTTTCTAGATGAGAAGGTATTTTAAAGTTACAAATATTTATTTTGCACAAAATTAAGAATCTTACCTAGTAACCGTGTGCCTAGTGTTCTGAAAAAAGAATTGCAAAAAATTTAGTGTGCCAGACAGGGCCACCATAAGAAATCATAGGGCTCTGTACAGCCTACCTAACAGGGCCCAACAACCTTCAAGACACCCATCTTAATTCCAAACTTTAGAAGTTGAGAAAGAGGGACACCTCAGGGAGACTAGGATCTGTGTCACACAAAACAGGAAACAGCAAAAGGTGGACCTGGTTAAATCACGCAGACTATTGGGTGAGGCTTAATAAAGTTTGACCCTACCTGTATATACACCACACTCATATACCACTCTCCTTGTGCTCACAAAATACTTCTGAATTACAGTGGCGCAAATAAGAGTCTTACAGACACGCACACACCTCAGCACAAAGGACCATTTTTTAAAATTGAGACTTTCATTACTCCTTCTACAGGCCCTTGAATGGCCTTGATACCCTGAGTATTAGCAGTAATCATTTTTGCACATAGAATATACTCTGAACACATTTGGAGCCCCTTCCCTGACCCCATGGAGTCACTTTGTCAGTTTAATCTTTACTAGGGGTTTTGATAACCTTGAATAGCTGATACTGTCTGTGGCAAGATCATGGCAGTTTCTGATTGGAGGGATACAGTATGTATTCTGGGGGAAGGAGTTGACATTCTCTCATTGTAATGCTAGCATTGATAAGGGGATCATTGGATGGCCTGAGGGCTTCTGTCAGGCCCTTAGTGTCTTCTGCAGTAGATCTCACCAGGCTTTCCTCCTTACACAGGAACAGTAGGGATGTCTGGGGAAAGATGGGAAGTAGGGATCGATAGCAGTATGGAAATGCATGAGAGAAGGTAAAAAAAAAATGTGGAAAGTCAGCAGCAGTGTGCCAAGGAGCTGGGATGAGAGGAGGGCAGGTATGTGAACTGGGTTTGCTGATCTTGCAGCAGTATGCAGTGAAGCCACCTCTTAGGTTCATTGCCAATGACGGGAGACTTGGTTCTGGAGGTTGAGCTTAAGCAAGCATCCTCAGTGTGCTTTCTGGTATCAGGGAGTAGTGTAGACCAGTTTCATTGCCAGCAGAAAAGAAGCCAGGGGTGGCATGGTTGCCAACCCTTATAATAGACCATTTTCATATAGCTCAATGTGTATTTATGCATGTTAAATAGGTGCTAATGATCAATGACATGATGCATAAGCTGGACAAAAGTGATTGGCTAAAACAAAAACATCCTTGTAGAGGGACTAAAAATGGACAGGGTACAATCTAACTAAAATGGTGATATTACGGAAGATGTGTCAGATCTTTCAATGTGGCAAATGTGAGCCACATAGGGACAAGACACATGATGGTTATCCTGCATTCTCAAGGTTCTTGACAAGCAGACATTTCACAGCAAATAGCGTTTTCCAGATGTGTTGTCTAAACTCTAATTCAGATTCACAATGTTGGGACCTAATATGGAATAGTTGGTCACTAAAACTAACTCCAGCAAATGGAAATTTATCAAGCTTACTCCAAACTTTACAGGTGTCTAGCGTTGCCTTTCACTCAGAATAGGTGGAAACCATTGGGATGCTTCCACTCAGTGGTGGAAACCATTGGGATACTGATGCAAGCATTTCCAGACCAGAATAGTCATATCAATAGTGGTTTTCATGGAAGAATTGCAGCCAAAAAACACATTTTTTTTCACGGTGGAAACAAAGTCAAACACCAGGACTGTGGATTAGAAAGTTTTTAGCAGGTAAAAAATAGAGCTACATTGGTTAGCTCTTAAAGCCTCAGAGATGGGTAGATTGTAGGCTTTGAGTGGTGACTCCCTTTGGTACTCCCACTTTAGTATGCCGATCAGTCCTTTTAAGAGAACAGATGTATAGTTGCTAGGCTAACATTGCTTAGATCTTTTTTTGGTTTTCTTTGACCACCCTCAGAAACCCATTGCATTTTACATTATTCAAGGCTACATAACGTCCATACAGTGAGGCTTACCATGCTAACTGATTGTTCAAAAAAACCCCAAAACTTAAAGTGTTTCTGTTGCCAGTATTTTTTTTCGGATGGGGGGGGGGGGAGTTAGAATCCCTGTTGCCCTATACTGCTGTCCTGGGCTCCATTAGAAAGGTTTTCCTTTGTTTTCTGTTCAGCTGACAACAGTTTTGCAGAAAGTGAAAAAGACAGCAGGGACATACACTCACCGGCCACTTTATTAGGTCCACCTTGCTAGTACCGGGTTGGACCCCCTTTGGCCTTCACAATTGGCTTAATTCTTTTTGGCATAGGATGAACAAGGTGTTGGAATTCCTCAGAGATTTTGGTCCATATTGACATGAATTACTATTGCCTTTCTATCATTTCTATCATCTGCCCATTCTCCTCTGACTTCTGACATCAACAAGGCATTTCATCCACACAACTGCCGCTAACTAGATATTTTCTCTTTTTTGGACCATTCTCTGTAAACCCTAGAGATGATTGTACATGAAAATCCAGTAGATCAGCAGTTTTTGAAATACTCAGACCAGCCCGTCTGGCACCAACAACCATGCCACCTTCAAAGTTACTTAAATTCCCTTTCTTCCCCATTCTGATGCTCATTTTGAACTTCAGCAAATCATCTTCACCACGCCCAGATGCCTAAATACAGTTGCTGCCATGTGATTGGCTGATTAGCAATGTGTGTTACCAAACAATTGAACAGGTGTACCTAATAATAAACAAGTTTAATAGTAAATTAGCACCACAGATAGCTTTGTTGTGCCTCAGAGCAAAAATTCATCAGATGGGTGTCAGATAAACATAACCTCTATTTTTTTACAGAGGATTTTTGTGTTTTTTCTAGCAACAAGGTCTAATTGAAAAAAAAAAAGCTATATTTGTTTTTTCATTCTCAGGTTTGTTTCAGCAGCTTTGCTCCTGTGTAAAAAATAACAGATACTTTGTAATTAGTTGGCCATAACAGCTGTAGCAAACTACAGTGTATTTTAGCGGATGACAAAGTACCTGTAGCTTTGACTAAAGTACATGTGAATGTGAACAATCCAGTCAGTTTAAGTATGTGTGTGTATAATATATATATATATACACACACACACAATCAATTTGTTTTTTTTTCATTTTTTTGAAAGTGATTACCAGGGGCGGACTGACCATTTGGAAATTCGGGCAGAGGGCTCGGGGTTAGTAGGGGGCCCCATGAGATGCCCCTGGTACCTTTTTCATAGGCTTTTTTGAGTTTGGGCAAGAACACAGGGGCTCCATGATCCCCTATTGCCCGGGGGCCCCATGAGTTGTCAGTCCGCCCCTGGTGATTACATATTATTTTTGTTCTCAGCAGCATACGTGTCTTGGAGAGGTGGGGTAGAGAGACAGCAGTACACTGACCTTCTCAGTGATTGGCTGTGCAGGAAGGGGGGGAGTGCACAAGTCTTGGCCATGGGAGGACAGGCATGCTGTTCTCCCAGCACAGCCAGAAAACTGACCATGCTGGGATGGATATGCTCTCATGCCTAGCATGGTCCATTTGAAATAGCAAAGCAGGGGGTACTAGCAGGATCACCAGGTATTTCACACAAAAGAAGCAATGCAAAGAGAATAAGATACGTTTTATCACAGGCACATGGTAGAACAGAAACATATCAGAAATATGAAATGCTGGAATAACATATTCTTTAATGCAGAAAGATCTTCTGACCAGGGGCGGACTGATAACTCATGGGGCCCCCGGGCAATAAGAGATCATGGGGCCCCTATGTCCTTGCTCACACTCAAACCACACCCAAAAAAGCGTATGAAAGGTACCAGGGGCATCTCATAGGGCCCCCTACTGACCCCGGGCCCTCGGGCAGTGCCCGAGTGCTCGAATGGTCAGTCCGCCCCTGCTTCTGACAGCAGCTCTTCTACACAGATCAGGATCTCAGTTGTCCCATTGACAGAAAGTCCAGGAATCTACATCTGTATGCACCCAGTGGGATACAACTATAGTACTAGTACAGGGTACATCCAGGCTCCATTCCAGCTTAAACTAGATCATCAGGTAGTTCTTGTTGGACATCTTTGTTGATCAACATTGGTGTGTGAGGAGGATGCAGTGATGACTTGAACACAGAATAGACTTACTGGCAGGATCACCAGATGAAAATAGAAGAAAACTAATGCAGCCATCACATCTAAGAATTGGTAAGCTGCAGTATAATAAATGTTTGCTTTTGGGTTTAATACTGCTTTAGGAAGTTCATATTAAGTGATGTCGGCACACAGCTAATTTATGATCTACCAGCACTTCTGGTAAATGCCAAGCGTGGCAGGTTGCCAGTCCAGTCCAATAAAAACTCTGAGATGATTTATTTTGCACAATGACCTGTGCTGATTCACAGAAAAGAGAAACGCGTAGGGCCACAACTAGAAATGTTTCCGGCAATCTGCAGGCCGATGCCGTTTGATACTTTGCAGTCCCTTTAGCATCAATCGGGTTTGGATCATAAGGAAAACTAAGGCAAAATGAAACATGTTTTATACGGTTTTCCATTGTCAACTCCTAGAAATGCATTTACTGGATTAACTGGAATAAAGATCTGCCTGTGAGAAGAATTAATGAAACAAGGTACTTTTTGTTGTACAGTTCAAACACCAAAATGATATGACCACAGGGATTATGGGATTGAGAAATACATTACTGAGAAATGCCACCGGAGATCGGATTTCAGTTTTCCTTTCTAGCTCTGCGTTAGCGATGCATTTATCTGTGGAATGATCCCGATGTTTACTCATTTACTGTGAGAGCATTTAAAAAAGAACATATAACATTGTGTGGGATGTATAAGCAATTATAAGGACATAGGCATTACTGCCAAACCTAGATTAGTTCCATAGAAGCAAGGCATTTCCCTACCCGTATCTCTCTGGGCAGTGCTTCAGCTACTATTGGTCATTTTTTTGGCTTATTTATACCTGTTGATTCTGCCATTTAACATACTTCCTGTTTATGGTGACACCACTCAGGTAGTGTACTGTATCTATGGAGGAGTACCATTGTCAATTTAGACAGCTTATTTGAATTGTAGGACACTTCCACTCTACTCATATCCATAATATAGGGGGTGGTGTTCTGTAGTTTACAGAGGTAACCTGGGAAGGGCTGGTTAGACTCCTTGGCTATTAAGTGCGGCAGTGTCACTGTGTTGTATGCTCACTACACTACATTACAAGCTTGCTGGATTTCTGTCAGGATCACAAGATGTTAACTAGCACTCATTGAGCGGCTATAACTGTCAGGGTCCGGGTCTGAACCTGCAACCTCTGTGATGTCTGGCTGTGGCTTTTGCTGTGCCAATTCAAATACTGGGCAGCTCGTTTTTGATCTCTTGGACAATCTTGCCTTGTCTCTTGTTTCTGCTGCACCTTGAACTGTTTGCTCCTTAGATGTAATTCCTGATTTAAGCCTTGTGTCTACAGTTCCTGTTTGTCATATTTTTGTGGTCTTTCCAGCCTATGGCTTGTTCCTCAACTACACCTCAGATTTAACCCAACCTGCAACCACTTCTTACTGACCTTTGGCTTTTTTACTGACTATGCTTTTGATTGATCCCTACCTGCTATATCTACTGCTGGACTCCAGTTTGCTCAACTCCTGGTGGGGCGATCCTATAGACCGCAACATGGTACTAACATGCCCCAAAACCCATCTCTACCATCAGGGGCTCTGGTGAATACCCATTAGTTCTTAGATCCCATGCCTTGGATGAGCCCACTTCATCCACCAAGGAGACCTGCTAGTGTACTTATCCTGCTGGTCAGTGGGAGCCTCTCAACTGCTTAGCCACTAGTTTCTGAGCCTGAACCCTGACCATGAAAATAGCAAAACACTTTTAATTGTATATTTAACAGACCAAACATGATAAAATAAGAAAAGTTCATTGTCCAGGATTTACATACCCTTTAAGATCAGTGACGGACTTCATAGTTTGTGATTTTTTGACCGTAGTTACAATTTACTGAGAACTGAACATATCAATCACATGGCTGAAATGAATGATCACCCTGGCATGAAATACACATATTGTAGCTTATTGAACTAAACTTGTATGCATGACCTACACGGCAATTACCGAAACAGCAATTGTCAGACTTCAAATGACTTTTTCCCTTGAAAATTTGAACTGTTCAGAGGGGAGGAAAAATGTATTAAAGTATATATTTTACTTTCATCTTGCTTCAATTATCATAATTTATACCTGAATAACAAACCAATCCAGAGGGGTGGTCTTATTAATAAAGATGAGCAAATCTGCCTGGGTTTGGTTCGTGAACAGTTTTGCAAATCTTGTTCAAAGTCTGTGAACATTGTGAACACCAAAAACGTCTAGGGGGGTGACTCTTGTTATCCATGCTGTATGTTAAGCTATTGTACAACAAAAGGCATGGGAAGCTGGATACTGCCATGGGAGACCTGTGTCAATGGTAAAACTTAAATGAATAAAAAAAAAAAATTCCCCCTTTGTGAAGTGGGATTGGGTTATCCATTGCTACCAATTATTGTCTCTTGTGGCTCAAGCATACCAAAACCAAAGGCTATGCACTGCATTGTAGGTTGTCCCTTATTTTTGGCAGCCAACCGCCAAAGTTTTCAACCAAATGTTTGTGAACTTCCTGAATCCCGGGGATTCACTTTGAACCCATTTCGACTTCTTTTCCAGCATCCATAAAGCAAAATCATGTTACCAGAAACAAAGGGGGAGAACTGAAGCCCAGAGCTAAGCTGACATTTTGTAACTTCTCACGTCTAATTTTACATAATATAGCAAGATAATTGTGGCAAGAAGCACAGATTTCTATTAAAACTGACAGACACAATTGGCAAGTCATACTGGAATCTGTACGTTTTTCTTTTTTTTTTTTCTTCTAGCAGCAGCAAATTGCACGTACAGTTGGGATTTAATTGGCTCATACGAGTAATACCTTCATTTTAATTTTCTTCCAGATTTTATACATTAGCCACGTTGTCGTGCCGGGGGATCTCAGACGTTCCACAAAATTTAAGAAATACTGACACATGTTATTAAACCCTAGAGGTAAGACAGCACAATATTAATAGAGTATGCATTCTCTCTTTAGTAAACAGACAATGCAGTAATTATATTTACAGGCTTTTCCTGTGTTAGGTTATGTTCTATCATGGTGGGAAATTTAATAACAAAAAAAGGATCAGTTAATGATGTTATCAGTAATAAAATGTCAACAATTTAATATATGTTTAAAGGCTGCTTTCAGGGGAAATTAATAACCTAGTCAGTATTTGCATGGCAGTATTGCATGTTATATTGGCACTCGGTGCGAAGCCATGCTATTGTTGATTTTTATCTGCAGAAAGAGAACTTTAATGAATATTCCAAGAAAAGAATAGGGCAGGCCCTGCCAAACAGCTAAATACCCAATTGATACATATCAAAATGTTAAGAAATAAATGCAATTGTATATTTTTATAATCTACTCACTCCTGAGTGCATACCATAAACTGGTGATGGCATATTTCAGAGATTGCAGTTTTTGTACAATTTCTTACCTATTGTTTGGTTTTCAGATGAATGGTGAATAATAGAACACTGTGACACCCTCTCTGAGTTTCTGTATGCCCACCTGGGGACCTCCCATATGCCACCCTGGGAACCTCCAGTATGCCTACCTGGGAACTTCCCTGATGCCCAACTAGGGATCTCCCTTACGCCTACTTAGAGACCTCACATACACCCACCTGAGGACCTCTGCTATGCCCACCTAGGGACCTCCTGTACATCCACCTAGGAACCTTCCATATACCCACCAGGAGGCCTCCCCTATGCCCACCTAGGCATCTCTCCTCTAAGTTCACCTCGAACCTCCTCTATGCCCACATTGGGACCTCTCTCTAAGCCCACCTGGGGAACTCCCCTATGCCCAAATAGGGACCTCTCCCTTAAGTCTACCTGGGACATCTCCTATGCCCATTGTGGGAACTCTCTTCAAATGGTAGAGCTTGGTTAAACGCACACAGCAACTCACTTTCTTTTAAGGCCTTTTTAGCCCACTTTTATTTAAAGAAAATGTTCCACAAAGCTTCCCACGCAGGGGTATTCACCATCAATATAAACAAAATGCAGCCTCCTGGCTCTCTCAGATATAAACACTCTTCCACTGTCCTTCCTCTTCAGGCTTACGTCTGTCTCCTGCAGACTCTTTCAAAAATATGGCTCTCGCACACAGCTGGCCACTAGCACACAGCTAGTCTCTAGCAGCCCCTTGCTGCTATTGGCTTCCACCTCTCCTTGGTGGAGCCCTCCTGACTCCTATCTGCCGGGGTGGAGCCCAGAACCCTGGTCCTGACTCTATGAAAAGGCCCCTCATACACCTGTGCAATCAGTCTCCTGGCCATTCCCAAAACCTGGTCCCAGGATTGGAGATTTCATCCCTCCCAGATCTCTTTGAAATCTCCAGGCTCCAGATCCCAAAATGGACCTTACAAACAAAGGAGGAAAGTGAAAAGCCACTTTCCTCTGCATCAAACACTTACCCTGGAGCCCCTCAACCTGCCTTGCTGAGAATCCTGGGTGACAGATCGCCACACTGTCACACCATGTAGAGACTACCCATACGCCCACCTGAGGACAACATTCTCTGTCTTGGCTAAGAAAGTTGTCTGCCACTGGTAGCCTGATATTTACTTTGTGGTTGATGATTCTATGTATAGTCATTTCAGGTCCTTACTTGGCTGAATTTATTATTTTGCTTGACAGGATACAAAAAGCATGAGTGAATTGAAGTATGTTTTTTATTTATGCATATAATATTTTTTTCAATGATCTTTAAACTTGCTTGTATCCATTTGGATGATTGCAAGGTATAGCTGTTTAAGAGTTTGGTTCTGATAAGGTGACCCTAATTTGTGGACTTCAGAAGTCAGAAGGACACCCTAATTTGTGACCACAGAAGAGGTGCAGCTTTAAAAAATAATAGCGGTGCTTATTTTTAAAATCTGAGTCGCATATCCTTGTCAAATTTTATGATGCTTAATCTTAGTTGAGATCAAGGCATCTAGATGGGTGCCGCTATCTTTAACTCTCGGGATATACAGTATACATCCAAGGGTAATCAGCGTTAAGTCTAGTATGTTATTTGTACATATTCTTTATCTTTTACTGGTTTTATTTTTGCAGTTTAATAGAAGGTTTTAGCAAGAAAAGTGTGGACAGGACACACTAAATAACCTGACCTTGCTATTTTAGTGCAAGGTCCATTTTAACAGTCCTATATCAAGTGATAAGAAAAAAATCAACAACCTCTGCCCACAATGAACAACAAATCTGCAGTGCCAGCTAGTATTCTGACAGCTGGCTCCTGCACCTGTCAGAATACACAAACAGCGCCAGCATCTGATTGGATACAGGTGCTGTTCTGTCAAGGATTTTCCACCCAGCTCCCTTGACAAAAGCCGATTCAGTAGGAATTGACTGAAATTCGATCTGTGTATGGCCAACTTTGAGAGGAACTTTACCCAAAAGAGGAAGTTCTGCTTGTCTACATTTTCCCCGCTCTCACTGCCAATTTTTTTTGGGAGGGGGGAGTGGTTACCTTGTTTTGACAGGTACAGTGGGGCAAAAAAGTATTTAGTCAGCCACCAATTGTGCAAGTTCTCCCACTTAAAAAGATGAGAGAGGCCTGTAATTGGCATCATAGGTAGACCTCAACTATGAGAGACAAAATGAGAAAAAAAAAATCCAGACAATCACATTGGCTGATTTGGAAAGAATTTATTTGCAAATTATGGTGGAAAATAAGTATTTGGTCAATATCAAAAGTTCATCTCAATACTTTGTTATATATCCTTTGTTGGCAATGACAGAGGTCAAATGTTTCCTGTAAGTCTTCACAAGGTTGGCACACACTGTTGCTGGTATGTTGGCCCATTCCTCCATGCAGATCTCCTCTAGAGCAGTGATGTTTTGGGGCTAATTTTGGGACTAATTACTTTTTTGCCCCACTGTACTCGCTCCCCCTTTTGGTCACATGAGCCGTGGCAACTGAACCAGACGTTCGGCCCACCTCCTTCCCCCACAGCCTTCTGGGCAATGCACAGGTCACAGAAGTCTGCGGGACCATTCACAAAGCACTTCACGCATGTACAGTAGCAGCTATGAATGGTAGGTCCCAAGGGCGGGGACTATCATAGTGATTGTTGGCCTCAAATAAATCAGAATCTGTGTGACATCATTGGTGCGCAGTTTCTTTCTTATCTTCATGTTTTGGAGCCTGGATGGCTCTATGAATCATGTGCAACCAACATGGAGGACACAGCGGGAGCAATCCAGCTTGAGAGCAGAGGAAATTTACTATACACACATTAGTTACCCACATTTAAGTCATTAACACTACAAAACAATACTGACAAGAAGAAGTTATACTAATTAAAACTTTTGTGCTGCAGCAGAATGTATTTTAATGGCATAGCTTCTGCAATCATCTTTTAGGTAAACAAATTATTAGGTACATTTAGCAGAAATGCATTGGGTAAAAGAAGAGTACACAAGAAAACAACCTGTGACTTTGATGTGCCAAGAAGGGTAACATGGGACCCTGACTTGTCATGTAGAATTAAACTCTCTTCATACTGATAGTGTCTGAGGGAATTTTAATTATCCAATATATCATCGAGTGCCTTGGACAGCTAAGCAAAGGACATTGGATGTTTAATTACAAGCTTAACATCAGTGCCCTGCCAACGGGAAAATGTTTGGTACAAAGTCATTTTTGCTTATAGTGTACATTTTGGAGCTGCGTTATTTAAAGTTGAACTCCAGCTCAAACAATTTCTAGTTTTCTGCCCCTGTTGAGGAAATTATTTGAGAATTCCTGTTCTGGATACATAAGTACGCTTATATTTCCCCAAAGCAAAAAGTCATCACTCTTTGACAGATGTCACTGGAGCAGGTGTTTGCAGTGTAAGATTATCCTTATACTTCTTTTTTAGTGACAACTGTAAGATTTTGCGCAACTCAGAAACACGTTTTTATTGTAGGTGCTTTGTGGTGCCATTAATTCTTAAAGTGTGACTAAACTGTATCTGAGCACTACATCCATCTGCAGCACTTAGTAGTTGCTAATGTTTTGGGTCCACCTATAGTCCTGCACAGCCAAGCATCACACATTTTTCACAGACTTGCATTCCACAGACACTAAACAGTCTTTGAGCTTGGTTTTTATGTTTTACCGGGGGAATTGAACTTGGATAGAGTAAGGGGTGTATGGAATGCCCAAGGGAACTGCAAACTGAGTACAACTTCCTGGCAACTATGTACTTGTCCAAAGACAGAACTTCTCTTCTTGTTGAGCTCTCCAGCCTGTCCTGATGTACCACCCCAGACCCAGATAAATCCTCTTCTTTACTCAACTGTCTGGAGGAATCCCTGGGCAAGGGGATCCAGTGCCTACCACTTTAAGATGAACAGTCCCAAGCAAGGCAATATTCCTCTCCAAGACCCAGCCTGTAGGTAGGCCCCTTCCCACTGGGCCCCCTCCCAGGATCCTGCATCTCAGATTTCTCTATATCTTCCACTCGAACTCTCCCACTGCTGAGCAGGCTCAGTCACATTTAAAGGCTGCCCTGGCCCCAACCAAGCACCCTGCTTGGGGACTGGCCAAAGTCCTTCAAGTGTGAAGGCCAGCCCCTCCTCACCCCTGCCCACTGCTTCTAGAATCTTCTCCAAGATTCTAGAGCAGGGGGAGGTATCAGGGAACTGACCTGCAGAGCCTCTCAGCCCTGTGCCAAATATAAACCTGGTGACTATTTCCCCAGACTCAGCCTTTCTAACTAATCAGCAACTAGCTCCCCATGGCTACCTAGCGGGGCACTACACATCCATTTCTCCATGCTGAGATGTCACTTTGGAAAACACTGCCACTAGCATTTTTAGCCAAGGCCAGTTTGAGGAAGGGCAAAGGAATCAAGTAGAATTTACTTCCTGGAATCCATCTGCCTTTAGCTCATGCATCCAAGCAAGAGGGTGTGCTTAGGTGAGAATAACTAAAACAGAATGTCAATAGAAAAACAGACACTCATTCTATTTGAAACTGGAAAAAAATAAGTTTTGCCTGGATTTCCACTTTAAGGCTACATTCACACCTATGTGTTTGCCCGACAGCATGTAGATGCAAGAAAATTAGAGTGGGGTCTGGCGATTAGTTGTGGGAAGCAACACTATTCAAAGCAATGGGAGGCTACCAGCTCCCACGACTAAAGCAGTAGCTCACATATATTCGCTATACGGCGACTACCTGCAAGTGATCAACCCTGGATGCAGACAATGAGGTGGCTTATTCTGATTGTTAGGCAAGGTATCAGATGATGTAGTCGGTTCCCATTGGTAGTAAAAGAATTGGGTTCTTTTGCATGCAATCCAATATAGAGCATAAGGCCTTGGCAGCCCATAGATGATGCAATTCTCTTTCCTTCCACCACAGGTGGAATACTATGATTACTGCTATAGTTGTGGGCAGTAATCCCATGTAGAAAAATTTGACAGGCTGGTTGTACCCAAGTCGATCAAAGCTTTGCATTCTTGGCTCAGACCAGAACACCGTGCTGTATGTAGCCTCTGCTGCATACAATTTATACAGCACATGCAGCAGCCTCAGATGTTAGTGAGGGACATAGTTCATTTGGGCCAGCCTGACCCTCCCCTAGTGTGGACACTCCTTCACAGAATGACTCCCTCCACAAGCAACTCTAAGCCAGGAATATGCATTCTCCCCATGATGTATAAAAAAAAAAACAACAAACAAATATTCCCAGCTCACTTACAGGCCTTCAACAAACCAAAGTACCCTGTCTAACAGTTCACATTAAAACAAGGGGTTTAGTTTGCACATATTTCCACATATATATTCATAAGCTGCAGAGGCCACATCATGGCACTCCAGTGGATACCTATGCTGCCATTGTGCTATTGCTGGGTACCCGATGCGTCCATATACCTTTAAGGAGGGGTGGGCTCCCTCCAGGCATACCTGCCCTCAATCTATTAATTTTTCATGTAATTGGTTGAAGGCCGAACTGATAAGAGGGCTTACCTTGCGGCTCTAGTCCAAGCACCCCTGAAGGTGATGACAGAAGTACAAGGCTCAAAGAAGTACGGGTGCCAGTAGCTTGGTAGCAGGTAACTGCCAGAGTCAGGGACATAGTCAGGATGAACCGGGGTCATACATGATGAGGCAGAAGCATGGTCAGGGAGCAGGCTGGGGTCAATACCAGAGAAGCAGGCAGAGTAAGGTCCAGTAGCAGGCCAAGAACCAGGGAAGCTGGCAGAGAATGTTCAGAGGCAAGCCAAGGATTGTATCCAAATCCATACAGCAAGGTGAGGAATTAACTGGGTCAGGAACAGGAGATAAGCCAGCATAGGCAGAAACACAGATCATGGGGAAGCTGAAGAACATCCAGTGATTAGCACACACCAGGGTGTCCTTTAAATAGGCAACTTGGTGCCAATGCAAGTGATGTGCGTGCTGATGCACGCTGGTGCACAGAGATGCGCCTATGTGTCCGTGCACACTGGACATTAGCCCAAGCTTGTCTGTGTGTTGATACACATGTACAGGCATTAGCTGCACGTGAATAAGAATTAGCTGCACAAGAATGAACATTCGCTATAGTATTCGCATTATCCTTAGCTGTGCTAGTATTATTCCTCTGACACCATTATTATAAATGTGCTCCAGCTTTGGAGACTCTCAAAATTTATGGTGCCTCTGAAGCTTATGCAGATATTTGCAAATGTGTGCAAACTAAACCTCTTCTTTTAACGTGAACTATTAGACAGGATAATTTGGTATCTTGCAGACTGGCTGGTAAGTGAGCTGGGAATATTTGTTTTTTTTTTTACATGCACAGCCCTTTCATGTGCTCCTTGCTGCAAAGGCCAGTTATAGGGTGGGTGATTCAGTTTCCATTTGTTTGTACTGTTGGTGAGATAATCAGAGGATGCATTGAATACCTTCACTGCCATTGTGCTATTGCTGGGTATCTGGTGCATCCCTGTACCTTTTAAGGAGGGGTGGGCTTCCTCCAGGCATATCTTCCCTCAATCTATTCACTATTGTATATGTGCTCCAACTTTGGAGACTCTCAAAATTTCTAGAGTTAGGACTGCAGACACTGGGGTGCTGTGACTTGGCCTCTGCAGCTTATGCATATGTGTGCAAACTAAACCCCTTGTTTTAATGTGAAGTGTTAGACAGGATTATTATTATTATTTTTATTATACAGGATTTATATAGTGCCAACAGTTTTCTCGGCACTTTACAATATAACAGGAGACAATACAGTAACAATACAGCTAAGCACACTTTTTGGCGCTATATAAATACTGTATAATAATAATATAAACAACTCATTCACTCCCTTATATCACGACTCGACTATTGCAACTCCCTCCTCACCGGCCTACCTCAACACAGACTCTCCCCGCTTCAGTCTTTCCTGAACTCAGCGGCCAGACTCATCCACCTTACCAACCGCTCCGCTTCTGCCACCCCCCTCTGTCATTCCCTCCACTGGCTTCCGATTGCCCAATGTATAAAATTCAAACTACTAACACTGACGTACAAAGCTATTCATAATACTGCCCCAAACTACCTCACCGACCTGATACCCAAATACCACCCAACCCGTACTCATTCACTCCTCACAAGACCTCCTACTCTCTAGCTCCCTGGTCTCCTCCCATGGTCTTCCCCCATCCTCTGGAACTCACTACCCCAATCCATCAGACTGTCATCTACCCTCCTCACCTTTAGGCACACCCTGAAAACCCATCTCTTCAGGGAAGCCTACCCCGCCCTCACCTAACAGCCGATCTCCTCCTAACACTCCATCCCTCACAGCCATTTCCTCCTGTACCACTATCCCCTCCCTCCTAGATTGTAAGCTCCAAGGAGCCCTGCCATGTGCTCCTTGCTGCAAAGGGCCCTCGAACCCCTCGTGTATTGTATTGTACTGTTACTGTATTGTCTCATGTACTGCCCCCCACTATAATGTATAGCGCAAAGCTAACTTTTTGGCGCTATATAATTACTGTATAATAATAATAATAGTAATAATACAGTTCAATACAAGAGGGATTGGAGGGCCTGATCCTGGGAGCTTACAATCTAAGCGATAACTCAGTTTGTTCCAGGCTGGTTGGTAAGTGACCTGGGAATTTTTTTTATTTAGATGCACAGCCCTGCCATGTGCTCCTTGCTGCAAAGCCCAGTTATAGTTTGGGGTAGTTGCCATTTTCTTGTATTCTTCCCATCAAGCAATACAGACACTTTCTTTACATCTTTGTGTTAGGTATCCTGTAAACTAAAACGATGTAGGGCAGGAAAAATAGGCATAGGCACAAAATTCTTCAGATCATTAGGTTGTAAATTGCGCATTAGCCGTGTGCGTAAATAATTCTGCTAGGTATAAAAATTTGTTTTCAACCAATAGGAACCATTTACTGGAAACATTTCGATTAAAAAAACTGAAGCATGTGAAAATGTTCAATGTATCATTGAAAACCATCCGAGTGGTATTTGATTTGCCATTGTTTTACTGCAGCAGTGCCCTTTTGTGCCGCGCTGACTTTCATTATATTTTCACACCATTTAAATGTTTTATTCAGTCATACAGGATATTTAATATTTTGCAGTGTCCGGCTCTGAGAAAAACTAGCAGGATTATAGATTGCTTTATAACCTATACTGAAGCCAAGGTTGAAAGGGAGGTTAAGTAATATAGTGAAGACAGAATGGGAAGAGAGTACTGGCCGAATAACTGCTACACATTTTTCTAAGCCTGACAGATACCGCAGAGCCCCGGGGGATTATGGGACATATCAATACATTTATAGCATATGGTAAACCCATAACAATAGGGGAAGCCTGTCCAGCAGGCAACTACAGTGGGGCCTCTAATGCTTTGATTTTAAAGAAAATCTACTACAGTTTGATAAGGCATTTAAATAATGTAGAAATTTACTTTTTTTTTTTTTTTTTTTATAAGAAACCTCAATGGTCTTGGTGTTTACTGTATAAATGAGAAAAGCCATGCCTGGCCACTATAAGTAATTATTTTATTTAGCTACCCACATCCAGAGGAAATTTGGTATTACATTGTAAAATGAATCTGACCACTGGAACAATTTGCATAAAAATTTGTTTTTTTTCAAGTTAATGAGATGCTATATGTCCAAGCATTGCTTTCATGGTGGACCCCTAATCCTTTAAACCCATGATGGACCCAATACCCTTAAAAGCTAATTGAAGTTTCGGGGAAAATGTCTATAAATTAGTTGTGCAGGGGAAGGGTACATAGGGTAGAAAATCTTTCATTCTGCATTGTGCTGCAGAGAAGCCCTTGCGTGGAAGCAGTGTTCTATGTGCAGAGGACCAACAAAACCTGTATCAGAGTCACAGCCAGTACCCAGCAATTAGCAGGGAGTGTAAAATTTACTGAATGAGTTCTTACTACTTAGAGTGGGGCATGTCTGACCAATGCAGAGAGACCACTGCTTAGACAGCCTTTTCTACAACATAGTGCAGGACACAGGTCCCTCTGCTCTCATTAGGGCTGATTTTCAAAGGGAAAAAAATGTCTATACACTGAGAACTCACTGATTCCCTGAACATCAAATTTAAAATAAATAAAGCATTTCACTTGAAACATGAATTGGGCTTTAGGACTATCGGCTCGCCAGAACGGGTAAGCTGGAATGTACTCATTAAGAAAAAAAAACCCCGTGACTCATTAGTTAGTGGCAAAAAAGTTCCTGGCATTATTGCTCAGTAAGAGAAAAATGGCTGGTGGTGCTGGTCAGTGATAGGAAAGTATTGATGTGACATTAGAGTGAGGAAAAATAGCTCTGGCATCAGTGGGAATAAAATGCACAGTGCAGTGGTCAGTAATGTGTAACATAGAGATAAAGGTAAGTAGTATGTAGTGCATAGTGCTGGGGTCAGGAGTATGTAAACAAAGAGTATAGGGTTTAGTAGTATGTAATGCACTGTACAGGGGTCAGTAATCAATAATACACAGTGCAAAGGTCAGTAAAAATGCATAGACCAGGGGTCAGGAGTGTGTAATGCAAAGTGGGTTGGTAATATGTAACGTAGAGTTCAGGGCCAGGGTCAGTCTGTTATAAAAGTACAGGGGGTTAGTAATATGTAGATAATGTAGAATGCAGGAATCAGGAGTAAGTAATTCAGAGTGTAGGGGACAGCCCTGCACTCTGAATTACTAACTCCTGATTCCTGCACCTTGCGTAAGTAATGGAGAGTGCAGAACTCAAGAGAAAGTAATGTAGAGCAATGTAGAGCTCAAGAAAAAGTAATGGTCAGAAGTAAGTACTGCAGATAAAACCTGGATAAAAGTGATAATAACTCCTTACCAGCATACTTGTGCTTGGGGGACTGTCTCAAAGAACTAAGTCGGCATGGTAGTCAGCTAACTAGGATTTTTGCTTTGAAATAGGTTTAATTCTATTTGACTCCTGGGGTCCATATAACAATTGGTTAAAAAGCACAAAACGGAACAATGTTTTTACAAGTATGTGTATTTTCCATCAAAACATGATTAGTAACTGCGCTTGTTAAGTGAATTGTCACACCAGCAGATGTGGCAATATTCAAAGCTTTTTATTTAGACTGAGATTGCAAAGCATCAAAAAAAAGGGAAGAAAGTGCATTTTAATTAAAATTGTGCCAGTATCACAGACTGGCTTTTAGATTAAGACATCTCCATTGAACAGTTTCTGCTTTCCATTTGCATCACAAATTGTTCCCATTTCATGATAAGAATGCTATACAAACATGTCTTTAATTACTTTTATAATTAGGAAACTACTTAAGTGTTAATGGGATTCCGACACAGTTTGCTGGTATCTTTATTCCTGCTCTCATTTGTTGTCCTCTGCCACTGATTTACCAATAGGTGGGGCGTTGTGGCTCTCGGGCACAGTCCAAGTGTATATTGGGGTTATTAGGTGTCTTAAATCAATTCCATTACTAAAAAAGGTACCATTACCTGTTAAAAACTTGCAAATTGTAAAAATAGTCTTTCTTTTTTTAAACTGTTTGCATTTGTGTTTGTGGGAGTGCCATATTAGTAGCATTCAGTAAAAGCAAAAGGACTATCCAAATATTTACCTATGAGCTTGTTGGGTAGGTCCAGCATGGTGCAGAAAGCACACAGAGTCCTGATTTGCCAAATAACCATATTTTGAAGAACTTGTCAAACAGTACCAACAGGCCTGACAGGGGGGAGCACACCTCGAATGGGACACTTATAACAGTTCAGAGCAGAGTCAGCGGTCTTTGGATCTGAGCTCTTTCCCTACACCACTGAGACCTCTCCCTATCGCTAGTGCTGTTCCTGACAGACTGGTATCCTGTTACATACAGCTCCGAAACTTGGAGGTCAGAGACTTAAAATAACTCTGCATGACCCAAGAGGGCAGCCATGGCCACCTGGATAGCTGCTCCAGGGGCCCAAGGAAACCATGGAGAAACCCAGTTCCTCCAAAATTCCTCCTCCAGTTTCATTGCCGCTACGGATGACCGGCACCTGCAGTGGAGACTCTAGACTGCACCTGCCTACAAGTTGGGTCTAATAGGTCCGCTGATGCCTTGCTACCTACCATTTTCTATGCATTTCTTCCATTGCTCCTTTGTGTTTTTAGGGACTGCAAAATTGAGTGTGATTTTAAACTCTGTATACTTCCATCACATCTTAAACAAAATTTAATAACAATACAAATGAGTAAAGGGCTTTTTTTAAAAAAATGATAAAAAGTAAAAGCCTTGGTTGCACAGGTCTTTTGTATTCCAGTAGTGTAGCAGGAAATAAATGCCAGGATAAAAAAAACTTTTACCAGTAATCTTGGTGATCTAGGAACTACAGTTGGCCACCATGTACAGAAAAAGGCATCCCTAGTCTTGCCCTTTGTAAGCCCCTTGCTGTGTCTCACATACAGAGACAAGAACTTGCATAGCACAAAGTAATGTGCCTTTTATGCACTTGATGCCAGGGGCTGTTTAAAAGGCCACTGCTATTTTTTTTTTTAAATAAATCTTTATTTTTATTTGCACAGGGTAAGACAGTTCCAACATTCCCAGTATGAAGTATTAGGAATAGTAATATTACAACATTTCAGCAGCTTACCATCCAGGTGAGAGGACTGCTCCCATAGCAGGATAACAGATTAGTGCGGAGAGAATAACCTTGAATGTAGGATATAGGGGGGAATGGGGAGTTAGGTTAGGGGGGAGGGGAAGGGGGATCAGAAAAAGGGTATAGAAAATGGGGATAAGATAGGGCAAAGAAAGTATATAACCACACAGACTGGGGAGAGCAAGTCATCAACCACTCAAAAGAAAACTTAACAAGATTATCACTCCTAGATTGTAAGCTCTGAGGAGCAGGGCCCTCCTATCCCTCTTGCATTGAACTGTATTGTTGCTGTATTGTCTCCCGTTATATTGTAAAGCGCTGAGCAAACTGTTGGCTCTATATAAATCCTGTATAATAATAATAATCTATGGTCATAATACAATTAAACAGGCTGTTTTCTGGTTAACTAATCTCTATATTAAGACACAAGGTGCATTTCACATCCGGGAAAAAAAGGAAGTTTGCACATTTAACATATTAACTGCTTATACTATGTAGTTCCAACCTGCACAGCCACTAGATGGTCAGACCCAGGGACTGTGGAATACATCATTTCTTCACAGGAAGTGTCAGATCTTAGACTACAGACAGAGGTCATGCATTAACCTGTACAGTGTCCTGTGGCATGCCTCATGTTTGAACATGAACTGAAACTTCTCACACTGTAATATAAAGAATCTACTCTACTATAGACTGTATGTACAGGTCAACAAATGACACCATGAGGAATCTCAACATTGGATTTCCTGTAAGCTTTGGCAGTCATGTAATGCAGCTCTTCCCTACCAACCCCCCCCCCCCCATGGTAATAGATAACTAATGAATTCAAAAGTTCACTATGGGCCCCTCTAATGCTACGTCTCGGAGTTTACAAGTACATTTTACAACATAATTTGGCACTGGAAATATACAGTAAATACTGTATAACTTTATTGAGGTGGCTGTAGTTCAATTTTTTAGTAACGGGAGTGGACTTTGATATGTGCTCAGTTGCAATGTTTTTTGGATACCAGTTCACTTGAAGTGTATCTAAATCTCAGTTTTTGTTTCTTAAGCTTGGATAATGTGAGGAAGGATTAGAAGCCTCATTAGGTTACAATTGCTTTTAAATCTTAAAGTCAAAGTGTCACTCGGAAATATTAGTCTCCTAGATTGTAAACTCCGAGGAACAGGGCCCTCCTATTCCTCTTGTATTGAACTGTATTGTTGCTGTTTTGTCTCCCATTATATTGTAAAGCGCTGAGCAAACTGTTGGCGCTATATAAATCCTGTATAATAATAATTAGTCCAAAGTAAGGTTTTAATCCATACTTATAGTGTCTTCCATGCGTTTCAGAGGTGTTGTTTACAATATGGAGCCTAAACCAGCTGTACAAAGTTATCAAGTTCATTTTGACATCAAATCATATCCAAATTATAAATCACAGTCCAAGTCTATACAAGCAGATCTCAGAGTTGTAAGCACTGATGAAGGAGGTGATGTATAGCATTTGAAACACATTGGCTGCTGCACCCAATATTTGCTTGGATTAAAACCTTACTTTCAGCTCTAATATGTTGGTGTGGTATTTTGATTCCTCAATTTAAATATGCTCTTTTAATCTTGAGGTTCCTGTGACAGTCCCTCATTGTATGGAAGCAGGCCCATATATCTCCTGGATGCCCCATAGGGACACTATAAGTACAGTAATGATAAAAAAATTTCAAGTAATAAAACATAACTTAATAAAGTTTCCAGCTCCATCAATTTACTGCTCTAAGTTGCTGTCTATGTCTCCAGCGAAAAGGTTCTCGCTCTATATTTGTCGATATTTTCCAAGATGGAATTTAAGGAAATTTTAACTTGTCAGTGGAACAGGCATATAGGGAAATATTCCAACAGGGACAGGCATACCAGTGACACTTGACTTATCAGATACACTGACCCTAATCAGAGAGGTCAGCAAGTGCTTTGTTTAATATGCCAAAATGGATGCACCATATATCGGACCAGACAACAGCATCTCCAACCGGTCCACAGATGGCCACGAATATGGATGTAAATATGATCATAAGGGAATAAAACATGCCTCTCTTGGTGCAAATGCTAAAAATCACCATTTAGAAAGAATCGCACTTAGAGACAAAAATAAACTATAGGAATTGCAATATAATCACCAAACCACGTGGAACAGTGTATTTTAGGTAAATCAGTATACAATGACATCACAGGGAAGGCTCCGCCCAGGCGCAGGGGGTCAGTGTATTTGGTAAGCCCCCATTTTGCATGCACGGAAGTGTGGGGACACTGGTGTTCACTGAAGATAAAAAGTAAAGTTTTGAATGGAAGGCGCTTTTGGAAAACGAACTGTTATATACAGTCATGGCCGAAATTGTTGGCACCCTTGATATTTTTCCTGAAAATCAAGTATTTCACACAAAAAAGGTATTGCATTAACACATGTTTTGCTATACACATGTTTATTCCCTTTGTATGTATTGGAACAAATATAAAACAGAGGCAGAAAAGCAAATATGACATAATGTCACACAAAACCCCAAAAATGGGCTGGACAAAAGTATTGGCACCCTTAACTTAATATTTGGTTGCACACCCTTTGGAAAACATAACTGAAATCAGTCGCTTCCTATAACCATCAATAAGCTTCTGACACCTCTCACCCGGAATTTTGGACCACTCTTCCTTTGCAAACAGCTCCAGGTCTCTCTTATTGGAAGGACACCTTTTCCCAACAGCAATTTTAAGATCTCTCCACAGGTGTTCAATGGGATTTAGATCTGGGCTCATTGCTGGCCACTTCAGAACTCTCCAGCGCTTCTTTGCCATCCATTTCTGAGTGCTTTTTGACGTATGTTTGGGGTCATTGTCCTGCTGGAAGACCCAGGATCTTGGACGCAAACCCAGCTTTCTGACACTGGGCCCTACAGTGCGACCCAAAATCCTTTGGTAATCCTCAGATTTCATGATGCCTTGCACACAGTCAAGGCACCCAGTGCCAGAGGCAGCAAAACAACCCCAAAACATCATTGAACCTCCACCATATTTTACCGTAGGTACTGTGTTTTGTTCTTTGTAGGCCTCATTCCGTTTTCGGTAAACAGTAGAATGATGTGCTTTACCGAAAAGCTCTATCTTGGTCTCATCTGTCCACAAGACGTTTTCCCAGAAGGCTTTTGGCTTACTCAAGTACATTTTGGCAAACTGTAGTCTTGCTTTTTTATGTCTCTGTGTCAGCAGTGGGGTCCTCCTGGGTCTCCTGCCATAGCGTTTCATTTCATTTAAATGTCGACGGATAGTTCGCGCTGACACTGATGCTCCCTGAGCCTGCAGGACAGCTTGAATGTCTTTGGAACATGTTTGGGGCTGCTTATCCACCATCCGGACTATTCTGCGTTGCAATCTTTCATCAATTTTCCTCATCCGTCCACGACCAGGGAGATTAGCTACAGTGCCATGGGTTGCAAACTTCTTGATAATGTTGCGCACTGTGGACAAAGGCAAATCTAGTTCTCTGGAGATGGACTTGTAACCTTGAGATTGTTGATATTTTGCCACAATTTTGGTTCTCAGGTCCTCAGACAGTTCTCGTCTCCTCTTTCTGTTGTCCATGCTTAGTGTGGCACAGACAGACACACAATGCAAAGGTTAAGTGAACGTCTCTCCTTTTTATCTGCTTTCAGGTGTGATTTCTATATTGCCCACACCTGTTACTTGCCCCAGGTGAGTTTACAGGAGCATCACATGCTTGTAACATTCTTATTTATCCGCAGTTGTGAAAGGGTGCCAATACTTTTGTCCAGCCCATTTTTGGAGGTTTGTGTGACATTATGTCGAATTTGCTTTCTTTCCTCCCTTTTTTTGTTTTGTCCCAATACACACAAAGGGAATAAACATGTGTATAGCAAAACATGTGTTAATGCAATACGTTTCGTGAGAAATACATGATTTCCTGGAGAAATATCAAGGGTGCCAACAATTTCGGCCATGACTGTAGATCCTCATTGGGAAATACTATTCCTTTGTACTTTTGCACTTGGGACGTTTATTTCATATTGTAGCACATCTTCACTTTATGAGAACTATTTTTATTTGTATTTATTGTATTATGCTTATCTGTTCACTAGTGTAATACACATTATTGATTTATTTATAATTGCTGTTTTTCACATAATTTTGTTAGCATAGCATACAGTATAATGTTTGACATACATACTGATCCTGGACAAGCTGGACCATCATAGCTATGCAAAAATATCCAGACCAGAAATTCAGCTTTAAAGTAGAACTAAACCCTCAATTTAATGTTTTACCAAAACATTTACATTCATAGTATGCCATGGATAATAACTGTCACATTTGCTTGTGCTCTCAAACAAAATTGTCAAACTATCAAATGTCTTGTGTCATAACTTTTCACATGTGCAGCACCAAGGCAACTACAGACCAAACCAAAGCTAAGATGGCAGCTTCCTTGACTGCAAAAGATTGGAGGGTTTAGTTCCACTTTAATTGTTGCAGTGGCTTTTAAAAACAAATAGAATGTTTCAAGAAAAATTCCTCACAAGAAGTTCTAGTTCCAGGCCAGAGGTCACCTTCCAGTCATTCCTCTAAGGGTACTATCCCTAGGTCAACATTACTGCAAGGGTTCTCATCTCATTTACAATAAAGAGAGGGGGTTAAAAGTAAAGGGGAGTTTAAATATGCCACAGAGATAACATATACTAATCAATTAAAAACAAGATTGATGCAGTATGTAAGGACACATCCACTATACAGATATCTTCCCTATTTAACATACCTTGTCTAACAACACAGTCAGCACTTTCCCCTTTTGATCTGGCTACTATTGAAGAGGTTGCCAAACTTTTCTCAGATGCCCATCTAATCAACCGTCCCCTGGATCCTGTTCCCTCGCAACTACTATGATCTTCACATCTTCAATCTCTCCCTATCTGCTGACGCCTTTCCCTCCCCCTTAAAAAAAAAAAAACACAGCTCACTCCCATACCTAAAAAGCCTTCACTGAACCCCACCAACCTGAACAACTTAAGACCCATCTTGCTGCTCCCATTTACCTCTAAACTTTTAGAACACATAGTCTACAACTGTCTTAGCTCCTACTCCACTGTAAACAAGCTTCTTTTGCTCACAGCACTCCACAAAAACTGCCCTACTAAAACTCACTAACGATTTACTAACTGCTATAACCAATGGCCATTACTCCACACTCTTACTACTAGACCTCTCTGCAGCCTTTGATACTGTTGACCATCCCCTCCTTCTCAATAATCTCCACTGCCTTTGTCTCCAAGAGTCAGCTCTTTCCTCGTTCTTCTACCTATCGCAGCGCTCCTTCAGTGTTACCTATAACTCTGTCTCCTCCTCTCCACTTCCTCTTACTGTTGGTGTCCCCCAAGGCTCTGTTCTTGGACCCCCTCTCTTTATCTACACCTTTTCTCTTGGTAAGGGAAACCGTGGTAGGTTATCAGGTGACCGTCTCTATTCCGATGACCTCCAAATCTTTATTTCTCTACTCCTCACCTCACTTCTTCAGTCTCCTCTCACATTACTAATGCACTAACTGACATATCAGCATGGATGTCACACCACTTCCTTAAATGAAATCTCTAAAACTGAGTTGATAATATTCTTCCCGCTCGTGCCCTCCTCCATGACTTTTCCATTAGGATAAATAATGCAACTGTCAGTCCCTGCCCTCAAGCCAAGGTACTAGGTGTAATCCTGGACTCTGATCTAGCCTTTCAGTCCCAAATCCAATCGCTGTCAAAAACTTGTAGACTTCACCTCCTTAACATCTCCAGAATTCGTCCCTTTTTAACTAATGAAATTATCAAGCTACTCGTTCACTCCCTTGTTATGTCTCTGCTTGACTATTGCAACTCCCTTCTCATAGGCCTTTCTCATAGGCCTTTCCGTAGGCTATCCCCTCTCATAGGACTGTCTGTAGGCTATCCCATATTCAGTCTATCATGAATGCTGCTGCCAGGATCATCTACCTTACCAATCACTCAGTGTGTGCCACCGCTCTCTGCCAATCCTTCCACTGGCTTCCGATTGCTCAGCAAATTAAATTCCAAATACTAACAATAACATACAAAACTATTCACAATTCTGCCCTGAGCTACATCACCAATCTTGTCTCCATATGTCACACAAACTGTCTTCTCCGCTCCTCTCATGATCTCCTACTCTCAAACTCCCTTCTCTCCTCCTCGCATGCTCATCTCAATGACTTCACGAGGGCCTCTCTTATCCTCTGGAATTCTGTACCTCAATCTGTCTGGCTATTCCCTACTCTGGCTTCCTTTAGGCGATCCCTGAAAACTCATCTATACCTCCAATTAAACATTTATCCCTTCCATCAGCTCATCCCCCACCATTTTAACCCTTTGTACCATTTGCCCTTCCCTATTAGATTTTAAACTCTTATGAGCAGGGCCCTCTTAATTCTATTGTTTTTTTTAATTTGTATTGTAACTGTACTGTCTCCCTTATGTAATGCGCTGTGCAAACTGTTGATGCTATATAAATCCTGTACAATAATAAAGCAACTTTATTACAAATTTAAAAACATCTAAAAGGCTTTAAGATTGTCATTCATAATTGAAATTGATTGGTACATATATGTAGGTTCAAATTAGTGTCATGGATCAACGCATTTTGCCTTACAGTTGCTTCTTCAGGATCCTCCAAGATTCAGATACAGTACCCACCTTGGGAGAGATCAATGGAGTTTCCCTCTAAAATATATGGTGGTGAGATCAGCTCCAGTAAGTATTAAAAAAGGAGGAGCATCCCAGCTGTTCAACAAATGGTTGAATCCATATATTCAAAATGAAAAGCACTGGAGTCACCCTCTAATGTGTACAGTAATTGCATAAAATCTAGAAGATAAAAGAAAACATCCCAACTCTTTAACAATACCCAAAAACCAGTTCAACCTACACAAGGCAATCATCTCATCATACCACCAAACCCAGATATCTGACATGCCCACTCAACCACAATTCTTGGTATAAACAGGGCAACCAATTTTACATGGTTCCCCGACATGGCGTCTTGAGGTAGAATGTTTCAGGAGGAATGGTATTTTGTTCTAAACAATGCTTTCTGGGACCGATGGTTACCATTACCTTCACAAGAAGTTCTGTTTTCGGGCCAGAGGTTACCTCTGTACAGATATTCACCTCCTGGAAAATTATTGATGTTCCAGGATAGCAGTGGGAACCTCCAGCCCTAAAATGAGGTCTTAGCATTGCCAACTAAAACCCAACTTGACAAGTTCCCTTTAAGCTTGCATAAGGCCACTAAGCTGATGGGTCTATTTACATGATGGAACAGCTGGAATTTATAGATAGGAGATGTAAATCATTGCAATGGAATTGTGCATTTAATCTGTTTATTCTACAATGGTGTACTCTGCCTTTTGTTCTACCCTGCGAAATGATCTTTTGCAGTGAAGCAAGTAATACAATTCACCCAGGGATGAGGCTGGCAGCTGCTTCCCGCACCTGACACCCTCTGCCATACACTTTCAGCTGATGAAGTCAGGCTCATAGGTTTAAATAGGATTTTCACTCTGCTGTGCCAGAGACACAGGGAAAGCTGCTCATTAGTGGATGGCACGAAGAGCTGGAGAGGAGTATGTGCCATGCTGGTGACCCCTGTGAAATGTAACACACTGCATGACATGGAAACAACCGATAATTACTGCAACTGCCGCCACTGCGTGGCAAGCCTAAAAACATCTTCAGAATTGAAACCCTGATATGTGTAAAACATCTAAGCCAGTCTAGGCACTCTGTTAAACATTCACAAATAATATGCCTGATAATTATATTTTAGCTCTTCTGCTGCTTTGGGCTGTATTACGGGAATAAATGATCATTTTGAGAATTTTTTTTAGCATGATTTTTTTTCACTAACTGTTTTCTAGTATATGTTGTTGTACATCTAGGCAGTCTTTTTTTTTTTTTTTTAAATACAGACCTTATTCTTACATGTGCTTATATTGCAAAATACTTAGGATGGTTTTACACTTGGATGCCCCTTGGATATTATATTGTCCCCAGATCCACTCACAATAATAGATTGAAGACTACCATCTCATGTCCATGGGCACCTTAAAGAGGAGCTCTGGTCAATTCTAAAAAAAATTTAAAGTCAGCAGCTACAAATACTGTACCTTACCAGCCCAGAGATCCAGCACTGTCATCACCCGGGTAGGTTGTTCGCCAGTCTTCGGATCCCCAGCGATGTCACCGTGTTTGTGGAAAGCCAGCTGTGGCTTCCTGGTATTTCAGAGCCCCTTCCTACTGAGCATGTGCAAGAAGTGCTACGCTTCTCAATGGTCCCGCATGCTCCTTGGACATGGCGTGCCTCAGGAGGTTGCAGGTACCTGTCAGAAATAAGTACCTGCTTTCAGAAAAAAAAACTATTCCAAAAGTAGTGGTGGTGGTGTGTGTGTGGGGGGGGGGGGGTTACGAGGAGGAATGGAACTTCCCCTTTTTCAATAGAAGTTCTGCATTCAGGTTTAAAGCCTAACTCCAGGAAACTTTAAAATGATCTCTTGCAGTGGATCTTGCAATTAACTGCATTTAATTGGTCATTTAGGTAGCGGACACATAAAAGATCAACTAACCCAAAACTCTCCTCCTCTGTGCTGCTAGACCAGTTCACTGTAGCTGATAATTGCCGCAGAATGTCTTTGTTGCTGCTGTATTATTCTTCTGCAGTGTGGGAAGGGTTAAACTGAATATTCATGAATGCAGCAGCTATCTTTGCAATGCTTGTCTATGGATTATCTCCAGTGCAGGGGGCAGCCCTTGGCTGGATGTGGATTGATCCTGGAAGACTGTGGCTGGCTGAGACAAGAGATAGAGGCAGGAGTTGGGGAAAGAAGCAAGCAGGTGTTGGGGAAAAAACGGGGCTGTTGGATGAACAGAACCATGCCATAGCTGACCACAATTGGAAGAGGCCCCAGGACCTTGATTGAGAAACTGGTAACTTTCTCTTTGCAGGGTGTGAAGTGTGATTTGGATGACTGGTGTGATCAGACTGTACTAGAGAGCACTTCCACTGCTTGTAAAGAAATAAAAGAGGGACTGTCTCAGCAGGATTGAAAGAGAGAAATTATAGCAACTTCTATTCCTGTCTGAGAACTTTAGAATTGAATCAGAGCACATGTCCAGAGACCCAGAGGGTGCCCTGGGAATGGTAAGACAATAATATTGTACAAGTTAATCTGTTGTCTACTGTTAACTGTTGTGCTTTCTTCAAGGGCCCCAACTATGCCAGCCAATTTTTTTTTCTTTGATCAGTCGCTGCCCAGTGTGATAAAACTGGGACTGTTATAATAAGTTAGGACTCTCTTTATATAGTGTTGCTAGGTAAATACAATTCAGTTCTATTATATTACGGCAGGTGTTTAACCGTATCTCTGAGTATTGTGAACACGGTCTAACTGAAGAAATCTCCTACAATTTGTTCCAGCAATTTAGCAAGACAAAATATACAAAGGAAATGGATTCTCAGCAAACAGTCATTAATTAGAGTGGTTATCAATGTGTATGATTATGCAGACTGGTGGACAGTGAAATTGCTGTTACATCTGCATAGAATCTGTTACCCCATATATCACACATAATTAGACTGACAAATAATTTTCCTAAGAGCCGCCAATTGTCAGCCATCATTTCCATGTCCTGAGGTTTATTAAGATTTTCTGCATGTCTGTATCCCATTTAATTAGATGGGTCTTTGTTGGATCAGGCAAATTAAATTGTTCCATTTATGGCTAGCCAAAGAGTAGGCAAGCTGATTGGTTCATTGACCAAAAAGCCAGAGATACTGTTGTAGCCCATGTACATGGTGGAGATCAAGCTGAAGAAGGTGCTTCTCTTGCACCTCTTGTTCAACACTCTTGGTAGTGATGAGAGGACATGTGAGAACACAAAGTAGAATGAGATCTGATGTTGCAGGCAAAGACATCTGTTGGATGCAAAGCAGAGACTTCTGTGGACCGCCAGGACCAGATGCAGAAACACAATAGCACCCAATCAATTGACAAGAATAAAACCAGGACACAAGCCAAAGGTTGTCAATAGCCAGCCAGCAAGATACTGAATCAGAAGGCATAGACAATGCTAGGATACAGGCCAAGATCTGCACCAGTTGGACAGTGAGGTACATGGACTTAAGGTAGAGGCAATGTCAGGATAGAGGCCAAGGTCAGCAACAGCTGGACAGTGAGGTACAGGAACGTAAGGTAAGGGCAGTGTCAGGCTGGAGGCCAAGGTCAGTTGGGCAGTAGGGTAGTGATTCAAAAGGCAGGATGCAGTGTCCAAAACATGGGCCAAGGTCAAAATGGTTAGACAAGAATTCAGAGCTTGGTCAAAGGCAAGCAGGGTCTTACATGAGAAGACAAATGTAGCAGGTCAGGTTACAGGTAAATTCCTGACTATTTAAAGACCACTCAACAATCTGTCCATGTCACATTCTAGCTTAAAAAGGCTGCTTGGTGCCATTACCATTGCAGAGCATTCACGCTAATATGTCCGTGCTATGTGCTAATACGCATCTGGCAGTAACAATGATCAGAAACCATGTGCATGCACAGGTCTTCTTGCACCTAGTAATTTCAAGTATTACACTTCTGGCTTACTAATTTAAATGCATTTTGTAAAGCTGTGGTGGACAGATTGCTAGATTCTGGGGCCCCTTGAATGGTTCTTTATTTGTTCCAAAGTACTACACATTAACATTTTATTTAACTGAACTACTAGGAATAATAGTACCCAAGAATAAGATGGTAATGGCAGCAGTGCCCTACATGGAATTAACTGACACACTATTTCCCTTGCGGTGTTTTCATAAATTGGTGAAAAAGGAAATAATCAGTATTGAGGGTATGTACCGTACACACAACATATGTTCCTAGGAGTTTCTCATTTCAATACTTATTGGCTTTATAAGAGAATTCACATACAGGTAAACTAGAACAAGGAGATATATATATATATATATATATATATATATATATATATATATATAATATACTGTATATAAGTACATCATAAATTTAAATTGCAATGTACGTACCCAATGCTAGCCTTACACCTGTAGAAGTTTGTTTGAATGTTTGGATGAGAATATATAAAAATTGATCTGACCATTCCATTGTGCCTTCAGGGACTTGACTAATTTTGAACGACTTTTCATCAAGTTCCATGCCAATGTCTTGATTTGCATAGAACAAATGTTCTACTTCTAGATTAACTTTGATTAGTTACAACCTGTCTCACTCCCGAAGTGAATTCAACAATTAGAACTTTGTTCCCATTAGATTTGACAAACATTTTTCTTTCTTTCTTTTTTTTTGCTCTCTCTGGTCTCGGATAACAGGATGAACATTGTGAAAATTACAGTTCTCTAATGAAATTTTGCAGGTGTAAAGCCAGATTTAGTGTGGAGTGTGGTATACAATGTATTTGGTTATACACCAGTGAGATGAAATAGTGCAAACAATTCAGAAATGGTTACATAGGTCTAGTGATCATGGTCATCTGACCATTTGATAGTGTCTTCATAGACTTCACTAATTTTTTTTTTTTAATAGATTTTTATTAGGTTTTAATACAATACAGAAAAAAAGGGTCTGTCATTAGACCAATGAACGAGGAGCAGAGAACAATGACATGGTCCACATAGCATATGTAAACAGGTCATATAAGCACAATGCTCGTAATAGTTAAATAATAAAATAATAGCAGCAATAATTACACTTTTAATGTTGTAGCATAGTCAACTCGAAGGCATTCAATGCTTTATGAAATAGTAATCATATCTATCTATCTTCAACTTTATCTCTATCAATCCAGCTTATCCAAGGTTTCCATTGGTAATTGAATCTAGAGACCTCATTATTTCTTATAGCTAATAAACGTTCATACGCATAGTTTGTTCTTAGAATCTGTATGGACTCAGAAGGGTTAGGCGTGTGTGAGTTTTTCCAGTTTCTAGTTATGGTGGTTCTAGCTGCTAGTAAAATGTGGGAGATAAATACATGGAAGTAATGGGGTATGTTGGAAATGCCCAGGTTTAACAGAGCAAGGGCTGGATTAGGTTTCACAAGTATACCAGTAACATCTGAGATAATTAGGAAGATTTTCTTCCAGAAGCTAGTGAGATTCCTGCAATACCAGATAATATGTGGTAATGTTCCTATAGTGCCACAATTTCTCCAGCATAAAGGGGAATGAAGCAAGCTAAATTTAGAAAGCCTATATGGAGTATAGTACCAGCGTGTGACAATTTTTAAAGACATTTTTCAGTGGTCAATGCAACTAGATGCTTTGTATAAAGATTTAATAGCAGATTTCCAGTGCGCTTCAGAGACGTGCATTGACAGGTAGGATTCACATTGGAGTATAGTTGTGTTTTTAACAAAATCTAGCTTCCCCTGTAAGAGATTATAAAAGAAGGATGTAGACTTATTAGGATTTCTGGTAGTCAATAAGGTTGACAAAGTTGTGCCTGGGACCCACTTAATTTTAGAGGGTAGGGTACGTAAAGTAGGGCTAATTTGCTGATATTGGTATTTTTCTTTTTCCAAAATCATAAATTCAGGTTTCAGTCTTTCCCAGGTTTTGATTGTGCTAAAGGTGTATAAATTGGAGATTTTCTGGATACCTTTCCCTTTCCACACTTGTGTGTTGAGAAAAGGGATAGCAAGTTCCATGAGTTTTAATGGGAAGGGTAGAGAAGAAATAGAGGCTATATTCTGGGAGTTGGCTAATAGTTTTCTCTAGGCTACAAGGCTACAGTGTATGGTGGGGGGAAGAGTATTCAGTTTCCAAGGTTTCCAGGCATCCATATGTAGGAAATGGGAAAGACTACTTCCCAGAACTAGCGCAGATTCAAGAGTTACCCAAGGAGTAACTGAAGACTGGTGGAGCCACTCTCTGATTTGGTCTAAGTGGATAACAGTTAAGTAGTCCTCAAAGTCAATAGAGCCAGCTTCTCCAGTGGTTCTGTCAGGAATCTAGGAGTGACCAGAAAGGTGTGGACTGACACAGGGAAACGCAGGTTTCAGGTATAGTATAATACAGTTTATTATTAGCCACCCAGATATATATATATATATATAAACGCACAGTGAACAAACCAACCTTCCACTAATCTTAGGAGGTGCAGGAACACAGGCGTAGTCAGGGCTGGAGAGGTGGGACGGTCAGGCCGGCCGTAGGGTTCTGTAATGACCGTTTGGTGGTACCTCTAGCGGTCCTCAGGACAAGATTCCCCAGGGCGCGGAGTCTAAGTTCCAGTCTGCTTATTCACTAGGGCCCCTGATGGTGGGGATGGACTTGGAGCAGACAGGAACCAAGTCGCGGCCCCTGAGTACACCTGCTAGTGGTAGAGGGATCCGCCAGAGGTATGTGCAGGTAGGAAGCCTGATGTGAAGAGGCAGAAGGTGTGAGCAGGGACGGCTGGATCCGTGCAGGATGGATGGATGGCAGAGTAGTTAGCGTGGTCAGACGGGCCAGGTCAGCAATGTGCGGGCAGCAAGGTACCAAAGGAGCAGGCAGAGAATGGTCAGGGTCACAAGCTAGGTTCAGTAACTCACGGGCAGCGCGGTACAGGGGATCAGGCAGAAGGATGGTCAGGCAAGCCAGGGGTTCAACAGGAGACGGTCAGCAGAGGTCAGGATCAAGCAGGGTCAGCAACGAAGCAGGAATACAGGATACCAGGTACAGAGGCTCATGGGAAAACATACACCAAGGCTCAGACTGCAGGTCTGGCCATCCCTTAAATACACCTTCTGCAATCAGCCCCAGGTTTGGCTGATTACAGAAGTGAGCTTCTGGCTGCTGAGAGCACCCGCTGGTCAGCCCTGGTACTGCAGCCCACACAGCAGGTGAGTCCCACCACCAAAGCTGAGTCCATTCCTGACAGTACCCCCCCCTCAAGGAGCGGCCTCAGGACGCTCCAAACAGTCCTTAGTGGGCAAAATGTTCCACCGCCCGGGTCAGGTAACTGGCTGAATATCCTACTGCCGGAGTAAACCGGCTGGCTGGGTTTCCTGCTGGTAGACTTCTCTTTGTGTAGGAGAACCCAGGAAGGCAGGTCACTGGGCACAGGATTTCCAGGAGCAGGCTGGGAATCAGTTATTTTTCCAGTTTAGCTGGACATCAGGGGCTGGCATGTTGGGCTGTGCAGGGGGCAGAGGCACGTCAGCGGGCACCGAGTCATCTGGCACGACAGCGGGCACCGAGTCAGCGGGCACCGAGCCATCTAGCAGAACCGCGGGCACAGAGTCACCTGGCAAGTCAGCGGGCACCGAGTCACCGGGCATGTCAGCGGGCACCGAGCCATCTAGCAGAACCGCGGGTACCGGGTCACCAAGCTCGACAGCAGGCACCAAATTAACTGTCACAACAGTGGGCACTGAATCAACTGGCACAACAGTGGGCACCAAGTCATCTGGCACGACAGCGGGCACCCAGTCACCTGGCACGACAGCGGGCACCCAGTCATCTGGCACAACAGCGGGCACCGAGTCATCAGGCGTCGGGTCATGTGGCTCAACAGCGGGCATTGGGTCCTCAGGCATCAGGTCATCTGGCTCAAGAGCGGGCACCGAGTCAACTGGCACGACAGCGGGCACCGAGCCATCAGTCGTCAAGTCATCCGGCTCAACAGCGGGCACCGAGTCAACTGGCACGACAGTGGGCACCGAGTCAACTGGCACCGAGTCAACTGGCACGACAGCGGGCACCGAATCATCAGGCATCGAGTCAACTGGTACGACAGTGGGCACCAAGTCAACTGGCTGAACCACGGAAAGCGGGTTCTCAGACGACAGGCTGACCGGTTTGGATACTGGCAGGATGGTACAGCGAGTGGGAGCAGGGGACTGACATGTGGTAGATAGCAGGGTATACTGGGCTGTCACTGGGGGTGCTGTCGGGAATGCAGGAAGAGAGCTTTGAACAGAGGAATGATGAGAAGCAGGACTGGTTTGTTGCAAGCTGACTGAGGCTAGCTGTAACAAGTCTGACCATGTCTGCAGTAAGGGTTGGACAACACTCAGCTTACACAAGGCCTGTCTGGTCGAAGATTGCACTGCATTTATACACTTCTTTAGCACATGTGGTGAACATGCTGAATAATGCTCCAAGAAGCAATCCGGATCGACCTCCAACAACCATACCAGTGATATTATTTGACTCACCCTGAATGGAGGAAGGAATTCATCCCTGCTTTCAGGGGTACTAGATGAAGCCAACTCAACACAAGCCTGAATCAATGGTTGCACCTCAGTGAGCTCTAGGTCCTGACCTACTAGGGAATGAGCGACCCGTATGCACTCTAGCAGCTGATCCCTGGTATACCCCCGCAGAGTCTGATAGGCATATTCTCTGTCCTCAAAAACTAGCATAGACAAATACACAACCTCATCAGGATGCATCCTTCACAACAAGTCAAGATGGCTTCCCTGTGCAGCCACTTCTGGTCGGGAAAGGCCTTGGTGTGATGTCAGAAATCTAGGAGTGACCAGAAAGGTGTGGACTGACACAGGGAAACGCAGGTTTCAGGTATAGTATAATACAGTTTATTATTAGCCACCCAGATATATATATATATAAACGCACAGTGAACAAACCAACCTTCCACTAATCTTAGGAGGTGCAGGAACACAGGCGTAGTCAGGGCTGGAGAGGTGGGACGGTCAGGCTGGCCGTAGGGTTCTGTAATGACCGTTTATTGGTACCTCTAGCGGTCCTCAGGACAAGATTCCCCAGGGGGCGGAGTCTAAGTCCCAGTCTGCTTATTCACCAGGGCCCCTGATGGTGGGGATGGACTTGGAGCAGACAGGAACCAGGTCGCGGCCCCTGAGTACACCTGCTAGTGGTAGAGGGATCCGCCAGAGGTATGTGCAGGTAGGAAGCCTAATGTGAAGAGGCAGAAGGTGTGAGCAGGGACGGCTGGATCCGTGTAGGATGGATGGATGGCAGAGTAGTTAGCGTGGTCAGACGGGCCAGGTCAGCAATGTGCGGGCAGCAAGGTACCAAAGGAGCAGGCAGAGAATGGTCAGGGTCACAAGCTAGGTTCTGTAACTCACGAGCAGCGCGGTACAGGGGATCAGGCAGAAGGATGGTCAGGCAAGCCAGGGGTTCAACAGGAGACGGTCAGCAGAGGTCAGGATCAAGCAGGGTCAGCAACGAAGCAGGAATACAGGATACCAGGTACAGAGGCTCATGGGAAAACATACACCAAGGCCCAGACTGCAGGTCTGGCCATCCCTTAAATACACCTTCTGCAATCAGCCCCAGGTTTGGCTGATTACAGAAGTGAGCTTCTGGCTGCTGAGAGCACCCGCTGGTCAGCCCTGGTACTGCAGCCCACACGGCAGGTGAGTCCCACCACCAGTGCTGAGTCCATTCCTGACAGGTTCGGTGTTTAAGGATAAGAGACCTCGACACTCTAGGTTTTTTATCATTCCACAAGAAACGCTTATGGAGTCTAGTTAGAGACCTTAAAATTTGGAGGGGGATTGGAATCGGGAGTGATCTCAACATGTATAAGATCTTAGGTAAGATTTTCATTTTAAACACAGCTTGTCTGCCATCCAGGAACAATTAAATATGCGTAATTGGACCAGTTCATCTGAAATTTTCCTTATTAAAGGTTCATAGTTCAATTTAGCTAGTGTTTGTAGGTTAGGGGATAATGTGATACCCAAGTAGGGGATCCTGCTGTCTGTCCGAACGTATGGTAGTTGGGCTTGTTATTGAGATTTTAAAGGCCCAGGGACTCCAACATTTAAGGGACTTAGAAAAATTCACCTTGTAGTAAGATATGGCACTAAACCATTTCAAAACTTCATGTGCAGACATGAGTGATTGGAGAGGATCTGACAGTAGTAAAATGATATAATCAGTAAATAGTTGGATAGTATGGTGTTGTTTCCCAATGAGTAGACCTGAAATATCTGAATGTGATTAGATAATTTCAGCTAATGGTTTGATAAGTAAATTAAATATAATTGGCAATAAGGGACATCCCTGTCGGGTGCCATTAGTAATCAGAAAAGTTTTCGAGAACATTTCTGATGTGTATACTTGTGCAGAAGGGTTAGATTATAGGCCATGAATAGCTCGATATATGAAGCCATTGAAGCCACATTTTTCTAGGGTGTGAGACATATAGGCCCAGTGTATGCGGTCAAATGCTTTTTCAGCATCAATATATAGCATTAAAAAGGGTATTTGAGCTGATTTAGCATAGTAGATGGCATTTATCATTCGTCTTATAGCATTGGAAGAGTGTCTGACAAGAGTGAAACCCGATTGATCAGTCTTGACCAATAATGGAAGTAAGTTTGTAAGACGTTGAGCAATTCGTTTAGCATACATTTTTACATCTACATATTACATTTATAGGGTGGAAGTCCACAGAAGTCGTTGGGTCTTTGCCAGCTTTGGGGATGTTGACTATATGTTCTTTAAGCATCTCCTCAGGGAACAAGGATGAAGAGGCTGCTGCATCAAATATATGTTTTAAATGTTGTTTTAAGTGGTGTTGAAAGGTTTTGTAATATTCTGATATAAAGCCATCTGGACCTGGTGATTTACAATTGGGTAAGGAATTATTGGGTTTAAGATTTCAACTGGCATACACTCTGAGTTTAGCTCTTGAAATTGTGTTTGGGTTAAAGATGGCAAATTGAGTTTGCTAAGGAAATCTTTTATGGCTGCATCAGAAGATTGGGTGATGGTGGGGTCATCTTTTAGGTTATAGAGAGAACTATAATAGTTGGCAAAAGAATCAGCTGTTTCTTGTGGATTGATGTGGTTATCTGCCTGGTGGTACAAAAACTGGATTTTCGCTTTAGATCTTTGTGTTGCAATTCTATTCGTCAAACGTTTGCCTGCTCTATTTCCTGTAGCATACTGGTTAAGTTTCAGGGTTCTGGCGTGGTGTTCGTATGAGTCCAGTAAGAGCCTACGTAGGTCTAGGTAAAGTTGTGTAAGCTCTGAAGATAGTTTGCAATTAGGGGATTTTTTGTTTAATGTGTCTAAATTGCTTATGCGTTGCAACAAGTCATTGAGGTGTTGGACTTGACTAATTTTGAACAGCTTTTCATCAAGTTGCATGCCTTGATTTACATAGAACAAACGTTCTACTTCTAGATTAACTTTGGTTGGTTACCACCTTTCTCATGCCTGAAGAGAATTCAACAATTAGAACTTTGTTCCAATTAGATTCGACAAACATTTTTCATCCTTGTTCTTCCATTTTTTTTTTTTTTTGCTCTCACTGGTCACAGGATGAACATTCTGAAAATGACAGTTTTCTAAGGACATTTTGCAGGCGTAAGGCCAAATGTAGTGTTGGAGTATGGTAGACAACGTATTTGGTTATACACAAATGAGATGAAAGAGTGCAAACAATTCAGAAATAGTTACATAGATCTAGTGCAGAGGTTCTTAACCTGGGGTCCATGGACCCCGAAGTGGCCCATGGTTGGGTTTCATAGGGTCCATGAGGGTCAGATAACAATAACATTTAAGGCTCCATGCACACTAGGTCCCTAAGAAAGTGAAGTGCCCAAACTTCTGGTGGTTCATATTGCACACTTGTTTATGTGCATTTACATTTATAAGCATTTTTTTCCCCAAAACATTCTGCTCATTTTTCACTATAATCAATTTACACTTGAAAACACCGAATATGCCTAGATACTGCATTCAAAAGCGTTTCTGTGCGTAAAGTGCATGTCTATTCTTTTCAAAATTAGAATTTTGGAAAACGGCTATATTCTAATTTACACAGTTTTTGAAGGAAATCAGCAATAGTCAGCAATATGTTTACATTTCAAATTTGTCTTCAAATTTGATTTCATTTTCAAATTCAATGTAGTTTTCAAAATTTTTTTCACATTCAATTTGAATTCAGATAATTTATTTCAGATGAAATTTAATTTAGTTATTTTGGATTCGTTTAATTTCGTTACTATTGTAGTTCAGAAATTTGGATACATCTGAACCTCCGAATAGAGAAAATTTTGCCTGAATTTCAATGTGAAACTAAATGAACTGCACGTCTACTTGTAAATGATCCTCTTCAAATATGCCTGTAAACACCCAAATATGTATGGACATGTAGGCTAACATACAGCTGCTTCTACAAGCTGAGAGAAAATGCAAAACCAGCATTTGTTTTGCCTTGTGTGCATGAGGCCTTACATTCACTATACTGCCCTCCCCTTGTCTCAATCAATGGTTTTCCATTGAAAAAAATCAAAGAAAATACACCCTGTCACTTCTTATAGCTGGGAGCCATAATATGTTTCCAGTACCTGGTAATGTTTATTTTTTTAATAAGTGATCACATAATCTATGTTCTCAGCTGCATAAAAGGTGGGGGTGAAGACTGTAAAGAAACAACAATACCCAGATCTTCCCAGTGAATGGCTGTGCAGGGGGGAGGGGGGGGTGTCAGTACAAGTCTGATCATTGGAGGACAGGCAGGCTGTTCTCCCAGCACAGTCAGAAAACTGACCACACTGAGACGCAGGTGCTTCTATGCATAGTGTGGCTAATATGAAATAGGAAAGCAAGGACAAAAAAGGAAGCAATACAAAGAGAACGGGATACTTTTTAACCACTTGACAACTGGGCTACAGCTGAATGACAGCTATAGCGTGGTTGTCCAGTTCTGGAAGGGCGTCATATAACGTCCTCCCAGAACGCGCCCTCCTTCGAGACCCCAACGGCGCGCACCTGGCGCTGTCTGTGATTGCTTAGTCCAATCACAGTGGCCTTTTACCATGTGATCAGCTGTGTCCAATGACACCGCTTATCACAATGTAAATACAGTTGTCATTTATCGGCAGCACTTTCTTCACACTGTCACAGCATGAGGAAAGTACTGCTGATAACCAGCAAGTGTTACAGAGGACATCTGTACTGATAATGAGGGCATTGATTATCAATTCCCTGATTAGCAGTGTAGCCCCAAAAGTGCCCATCAGTTACCAACAGTGCCGCCCATCAGTGCCCCCTATCAATGCCCATCAGTGCCACCCAGCAGTGCCCCCTATCAATGCCCATCAGTGCCACCCAGCAGTGCCACCCAGCAGTGCGGCCAGTCAGTACCACTAGTCAGTGACCACCAGTGCTGCCTATCAGTGCTGCATACCAGTGCCTCATCAATTCCCCCTTAGTGCCACCTCATCAGTGCAGCCTATCAGTGCCCATCAGTGCCGCCAGTCAGTACCACTAGCCAGTGCCCATCAGTGCTGCCTCATCAATATACATCAGTGAATGAAAATATGTACCTGTTTGCAAAATTTTATAATAGAAACAAAAGAAAAAACTTTTTTTTCAAATGTTTTGCTCTTTTTTGTTTATAGTGCAAAAAATAAACACCCAGTGGCAATTAAATACCACCAAAAAAAAGCTCTATTTGTGTGAAAAAAAATGATTAAAATGTCATATGGGTACAGTGTTGTATGAACACGCAATTGTTATTCAAAGTGCAACAGCGTTGAAAGCTGGAAATTGGCCGGGGCAGGAAGGGGGTAAACGTGCCCGATAGGCAAGTGGTTAACAAAAGTACATGGTACTTGTATACAACAGACACGTAACAGGAACATGGAATGTTGGGGTAACAAAACACTTAAATGTGTCAATACACTGAGAAGAAATCTCATTTCTTTGTGTTTTTCTGTGTTTTTAGGCCCTATTTCTATGCATTCAGTGTACATGATTGAAGTGGAACTCTGTGGAAATGCATTGTAAATAGAGAGAAGTGTAAATGTGCTTGAAAAGCACTTGACAAATGTATTGTGGGAAGCTAAATTGCATGATGGAAGCCAAAGTGTGTTCTTTATGTAAACGCATATCACTGAACTACATATGCACTGAACTGCAATGAAAATGCAATGAAGCTACATGAGATGCCATGCAAATACACAGGAAAAATGTCTGAGTCTGAATACCATCTCATTCTTAAAGTTTGTAAATATTCTTAAATAGTTTTCAGTTTGTGAATTTGTCCTGAAGGCTAGGTACACATCTATGCAGGTTGCATTTGAGCAGTTTCTGCATTGCGTTGCATTTTTGCCATGTTTTTGTTGCTTTTTGCTGTTTTTTTTAAATTTTTTTAAAAAGAATTTTCTTGTTGCGGCAAAAGTGCATCAAAAATGCAATCCATGCTTTTTTGCAGCGTTTCCACTGAAATCTATAAAACCAACAACGCAACTTTTTGCATTAAAAAAACACACCGGGTGAAAACACGGAGATGTAAATGTGTCCCATAGGAAATCATGCTAAATGGACTGCAGAAAATGCGTAGGTGTGAACCTAGGGTAAGTTAATTCCCCAACACCCTTGAATGCAGTCTGCCATGTTAATTACTTACGTTCCTCCCAGGGGCGGACTGACAACTCATGGGGCCCCTGTGTCCTTGCCCTAAAAAATAAAAAAGGTACCAGGGGCATTTCATGGGGCCCCCTACTGACCCCGGGCCCTCGGGCAATGCCCGGGTGCTCGAATGGTCAGTCTGCCCCTGGTTCCTCCCCATTCCAGTGACCTTTGCTACGCAGACCTGCCTAGGACTGCACAGACTTTCCAGTGGGATATCTCTTCAGAATCATCTTTTTAATGTCCATTGTGACTCAGAAGAAAATCTTGTTTTTGCTTATTATTTTCTGTCTTTTTTTTTTCCTTTATTTAGCCAAAAAAAACCCAGTGATGATTAAATACCACCAAAAGAAATCTCTATTTGTGTGAAAAAAATGATTAAAATGTCATATGGGTACAATGCTGCATGACCGCGCAATTGTCATTCAAAGAGCAACAGCGATAAAAGCTAAAAATTGGCCTGGGCAGGAAGGGGGTAAAAGTGTCCGATAGGCAAGGGGTTAATTAATAAGTGAACCTTGCATTGGGCTGCTAGTTATACTTAAACATTGGGGTGCATGCCTGTGGCTGTATCTATGCAGTTATCTATTGAATTTCCATCATTTTTATGGCAGTTGCAGGCTTAGATTTCTCTGTCCTCAGTTTATTTTGTGTCTCTATGATTTCCACTTTTTTTTAAAACATTTTGGCCATGCAGAGAATGGCCTGAGCCAGTTTCAGCCCAAAACAAACAGACATATTTATGGCAGGCGTTTGAACACAAATGCGCAGCTACTCGGTCCAATTCAGCTGTTCCATCAAATGGCGTGGACCGAGATGAGTGTGCTTTGTGAGCTCATGATAAGACAGTCAGCTTCAACCATTTAGTTTCTCTTTTGTCCCAAAACAAAGATCGGTTCACAATGCATTGTGTTCAGTGTCATGGACGCACACACTGACATATTTTTATTCACTGCTCAGTGCATAGAAAGGGAGCTTCATTTTTTTTTTGTAGCTGGCATGTATTTTTTTCTTTTTTTTTAATGACAGTACCTGGCAAAGAAATCTGAGCTGCGGACATTGTGTTACTTTTTTTGCCAACTCTTTGCTGCAGCTTGAATAACATTTATATAATTATCATTGTTTCTGAAAACCTTGAAACAAGGTAGTGCACATATATAGGCATTCTGTTGTTTTTTTATATCACTTAAAAAGAGAACAATGCATATTGAGAACAGCGACATTGTCTTGACATTGAAAATTTGAAAATACAACTTCTAAATAAAAGATACATTCATCGTAATAGAAGAGAATGAGGAATGTAATGTTAACCCTAGTGATATGGCGTTTGTTCTGCTAAAGCGTTGTCATTATGATATAGCAACCATCATAAACAAGAGCCATTTTTCCCTGATGAAGTCACGTGATGTGTGACGCAACGCATTGAACGGAAGCGTGGTGAGGTCATTTCCGGTACGGCGACGATCCACCATCTTTGTTTATCTTTGTCCATGCTGTTTGAGGGTGAATAGCCCTTTTACCTCATGTAAGTGCACTCTGCATTATTTAACCAATTCAATATCGGGCACTTTTACCCCCTTCCTGCCCAGGCCATTTTTCACGTTTCAGCGCTCTCACACTTTGAATGACAATTGCGCGGTCATACAACATTGTACCCAAACTAAAATTGTATCCTTTTCTTCACACAACTAGAGCTTTCTTTTGGTGGTATTTAATCACCTCTGGGGTTTTTATTTTTTGCTAAATTAACAAAAAAAGACTGAAAATTTTGAAAAAAAACACGTTTTTCTTTGTCTCTGTTATAAAAGTTTGCAAATAAATAATTGTTCTTCATAAATTTAGGCCGAGATGTATTCTGCTACATGTCTTTGGTGAAAATAACCCAAATTAGGATGTATTTTTTAGTTTGTAGGAAAGTTATAGAGTTCACAAACTATGGGATATATCTTAATATTGATCAATCCTGAAGTACTGACAGCCATTCTAATTTCTTGAGGTCCAAGAATGTCAGAACAGTACAGATATCCCCCAAATTACCCCTTTTTGCAGAGTAGACAGTCCAACGTACTTCATAAGAGGCATGGCGAGTGTTCTGAAGTTGTATTTTGTTTGTCATTTTTCGGAAAATGAAAAAATAAAAAAAATATTTTCACTATTTTTTTTTTTTACATACTGTCACCAGTGCAGTACAGCGTCATCATATAACTGACATGGCGGTGATCAGGGACACTGATTGGTGACCGTGTGGAAAAAAAATAATTTAAAAAAAAAAATTTTTAATTAAAAATTTTTATTAAATTTTTTTCTTTTTTTTAAGATTTTTTTTCATATTTCACTATGTCCAAATTAGTACAATGTTACCATAGTAACATTGTACTACTTTGGGGAAGTGATCAGTATTTTTTTTTTTACACAATTTGCTTATAGCAAAGAATTACTTTGCTATAAGCAAGCATTTACCTGAATGACATCGATTCATTCAGGCTTTTTTTTTTTGTGCTTAGCTGTGATTTGGCCACAGCTAATCACATGACATGTGCATGTGATTAGCTGTGACCATTCACAGCTAGACGCTAGTATACAATGGATGGCATGAATGAAGCCATCCATTGTATACAACTGTCATGTGACCTGCTGTGATTGGTCACAGCAGGTCACATGGTACCTGCAATGGGGCCGATACTCAGATCTGTCATCGGCCGTGTCCGAGGTACACGGCCGGTGACAGATCGCGCCACTGTGCGGCTCTGCAAACACGCGAACTGCGCAAGTGCAAGTATGCCAAATGGCGGCCTCCCGGAAAGCTAGTGCATTTTTCCGGCCGCCATACGGCTATTGGCCGGGCGTCAAATGGATAAGAATGTTTAATAAATGTAACCCTACTGCACTATGAGGAGCCCCTTTGTTTTATTGCGTATCTGAATATTATACTCTGTGGGTTCTGGTGATGTGGAGTTTCCAGCGACCATGACGCATGAAGGAATAAGGAATTGGAGTTATGCCTAGTCTGACCTATGTTATGTGGGTCAACTTGTGGAGGTGAGTGTGCATGCCTCGTGGTGGTGGATATCACAGTACACCAAAGGGGAAGATTCACTGAATTAACATATTTTTTGCTTCATAAGACGCACTTTTTTCCCCCCCAAAAAATGGGGGAAAATGTCTGTGCGTCTTATGGAGCGAATATGGAGCGGCCGGCCCGGTATTCCCGCCGCAATGTTAGAATACCGGGGCGGCCACTCGGCTCTTCTGTGCAGCAGAACCTGCTCCTCAGTCCTACCTGTTCCTCTGTCCAGCGGTGTCCTCACTGTCTTCTCTCCCCAGCGCTGGCATCTTTAGTGTGGGCACCCGGCTGTGACAGCTTACTGCTTCACAGCCGGGTGCCCACTGTGCATGCGCAAGAAGCAGTGTGCTTTGTGAATGGTCCCACTGTCTTCTGGGACCTGTCACGTGTCCCAGAAGACAGGGACAACTCTCCGGAAGTGGGAGCGGGTACCTGTCAAATTCGGGTACCCTCTTCCTCCCTTCCGCTCCCCAAAGGTCTGCAGTCTCTGGTCATCTCCTGTACTGTCCGCAATCTCTGGTCATCCCCTGTACTGTGTCCGCAGTCTCTGGTCATCTCCTGTACTGTGTCCGCAGTCTCTGGTCATCTCCTGTACTGTGTCCGCAGTCTCTGGTAATCTCTTGTAGTATGTCCGCAGTGTCTGGTCATCTCCTGTAGTAGGTCTGCAGTCTCTGGTCATCTCCTGTACTGTGTCCGCAGTCTCTGGTCATCTCCTGTACTGTGTCCGCAGTCTCTGGTCATCTCCTGTAGTATGTCCGCAGTCTCTGGTCATCTCCTGTACTGTGTCCGCAGTCTCTGGTCATCTCCTGTACTGTGTCCGCAGTCTCTGGTCATCTCCTGTACTGTGTCTGCAGTCTCTGGTCATCTCCTGTACTGTGTCCGCAGTCTCTGGTCATCTCCTGTAATGCGTCCGCAGTCTCTGGTCATCTCCTGTACTGCGTCCGCAGTCTCTGGTCATCTCCTGTACTGCGTCCGCAGTCTCTGGTCATCTCCTGTACTGTGTCCGCAGTCTCTGGTCATCTCCTGTACTGTGTCCGCAGTCTCTGGTCATCTCCTGTAATGCGTCCGCAGTCTCTGGTCATCTCCTGTACTGTGTCCGCAGTCTCTGGTCATCTCCTGTACTGTGTCCGCAGTCTCTGGTCATCTCCTGTACTGTGTCCGCAGTCTCTGGTCATCTCCTGTACTGTGTCCGCAGTCTCTGGTCATCTCCTGTACTGTGTCCGCAGTCTCTGGTCATCTCCTGTACTGTGTCCGCAGTCTCTGGTCATCTCCTGTAGTATGTCCGCAGTCTCTGATCATCTCCTGTACTGTGTCCGCAGTCTCTGGTCATCTCCTGTACTGTGTCCGCAGTCTCTGGTCATCTCCTGTACTGTGTCCGCAGTCTCTGGTCATCTCCTGTACTGTGTCCGCAGTCTCTGGTCATCTCCTGTACTGTGTCCGCAGTCTCTGGTCATCTCCTGTACTGTGTCCGCAGTCTCTGGTCATCTCCTGTAATGTGTCCGCAGTCTCTGGTCATCTCCTGTACTGTGTCCGCAGTCTCTGGTCATCTCCTGTACTGTGTCCGCAGTCTCTGGTCATCTCCTGTACTGTGTCCGCAGTCTCTGGTCATCTCCTGTACTGTGTCCGCAGTCTCTGGTCATCTCCTGTACTGTGTCCGCAGTCTCTGGTCATCTCCTGTACTGTGTCCGCAGTCTCTGGTCATCTCCTGTACTGTGTCCGCAGTCCATTGGTTCAGAATATTTTTTTCCTCCTCTAAAACCTAGGTGCGTCTTATGGAGTGAAAAATATGGTACATATTGTGGATTTACCGTGATTGCGGACTGTCACTTATATGAACTTTACTGTTGCCATCTCACTTATTATTTATGTATGATTTATATCACATTTGTCACGTGTTTAGTGCATCATTTGTATTTTTTTATATACCTCCTGGTAGGGGGTCAGCCGGTTTTTACCTTATTTTCTTTTGTGTCACTTTATTTATTTTATTTTTTATTGTGTCACTCTACACTATGGTTAGTAGTAGGTCTTATCCTCTATTAGGATAGGGCTTAGAATTACTTATTGATGTCCTGAAGGGTATTCATCTTACGATTTGAGGCTCTGTCAGATATTTACTTTTTTTGCTGATTTATATTTCTCTTACAGTGAGTTAGGGGTTAGTTATAGCGTAGCACTAGCTATTTATATTTTTTACTTGTTTTTATCATTTTGCTGAATTTTAGTGCTGGCAGGCTCCTGCAGCCTCTTTTGCAGTCACTTTCTGCCTATATGCTTGCACTTTATTAATGGCAAGGTAAGGCAAAAAGCCTTGATCTCTATGAGCTGAGGAAAGTGGGGAAAATAACCCTGGACCCGTAGGGTGATCTGGTATTGCTATCTTAAACAATATGTAAACCCAACATTTCCTATTCCTGATATGTGCCTGCTGTACCATGTACTTGTATGAAAAAGTATCCTGTTCTCTTTGTATTGCTTCCTTTGTGTGAAATCCCTGGTGTTCCTGCCAGTCCCTCTGCTTACTTATTAAAACTGACCACACTAAGCATGAGAGTACAGCATGGTCAGTTCTCTGGCTATACTGAGACCTCAGTGTGCTCTACTCCAATGATCAGACTTGTCCTGACACCACCCTCCCACATAGCCATACACTGGGAAGATTGGTGTACTGCTGTGTCTCTTCACCCACCTCTATGTGCAGCTAAGAACAGAGGGAATGTGATCATTTATTTAAAAAAAAGGAAACAAAGGTGTTTATAATGTTTTTTTTATATCTATACACACATATTTTGCCTTTTTTAAACTGAATGGGTTGTTTTACAAGCTATGGGTTTACAATCACTTTAGGCCCCATTCACACCTGAGCAGTTTGTACTGTAAAGCTCGAAGCTCTGAAATGCTCAGGGAGGAAAACAATCAATATTACTCTATGGAGATGGTTCACATCTCCACACCAAGCCACCTGAAACAGAACGCCTGAAGCTCAAAAATGTTTTGGAGCTACTTTTATAGCTCCATTTGGGCAGATTGATGCGCTTTTTTTAGCGCTGTTTCATTACCATAGAAATACGTGGAAACGTGCATGTTGTCACGTGAACAAGAGCGTTTGCAAAACATGGCAACACTTGATGTCACAGATGAAATTTTTTTCTATTGGCTAATACAAAAACACCAGCACTCAAAAGCCCAAAAATGCCTAAACAAATCACGCACAAACGCTCACAAACGCACATAAAAACATGCAAAAAATGCACAAAAACGCTACGCTCAGGGTGTGAATGGGGCCTTAACATATTGATGTTGAAGTAAACAATCTGGTTCCGATAGGCAGATTTTTCACCCTATAGGATCTCCATAGTTTCCTTACTTGTAGTTTAGTGTAGCAAAAATGGAAAATAAAGCGCCCCGCCACTGCTAACAGATCCATTTACAGCTTTAGTCCAATAAAAGTTTGTTTGACGTTTAATGAAATAAAGATGTTTCTAGCCCCATTAGCAGTGGTGAGGTACTTCAATTTCCATTTTTGGTCCCTGTGGAGGTAGTTGACTCCACTATATTGCTGTGGTGTAAGATGATAAAAGAACTGCATGCAGTACTTTTTTCAGTAAAGTACCCCATTTTCAGCAGAGCAAGTTGCAACACAAACTACTGAATCGCAAGGACGTTGTGTTATTAGAACTGGTTGTAAAGGCAGCAGGGTTTTACCTTTAATGCATTCTCTGCATTAAGTTCAAAACCTTCTGTGATCAGCCCCTTCTGGAGCCCAATCTTGATTCAGCACTCTGTCCAAGAGCAGCAGTGCTGCTTTTCTCTCTCTCTCCTCACTGGACTTGGAGACAGCAGTGCAAGCCATTAGCTCCTGAATCTATCAATCAAATCCAATGAGGAGGGAGTGGGGGGGCTGAGCCATGCAGTGTTTGTCAATGGACAAACATAGCCTGGCTGAGCAGCAAACCTGCATGAGTGGCCCCCATAGGAAACGTCTTGGAAGGGGGGAGTAGCCAGGAGCACCAATGGGGGACCCCAAAAGAAGAGGTTCAGGCTGTTCTGTACAAAACCATTACATAGAGCAGATAAGAATAACATGTTTATTATTATTTATTTTAATTTGAACCTTTAGAATAGCATTGCTTGTGATATTTGCATAGAGTTTGAACAAGAAAAATATGCAAACAGTGTGATGCACTGGGATTGGTGCATCAGTACTATTTACTACCACTGCACACCAGCAGCAGAGCACTCAGTCCAGCTTGCTGCTGTACTCAAGCCCTAAAGAGAACCTGCCATGAGAACAAGAAAATTTGGCTGGACATACTTGTTAAGGAGTCTACCACTATTGCAGTTCCCAAAGTTTTCCCTGATGAGTCTACCACTACTGCAGTCTCCAAAGTCTTCCATGATGAGTCTACCGCTGCTGCAGTCTCCAAAGTCTTCTATGCTGAGTCTACCACTACTGCAGTCTCCATGTCTTCTATGATGAGTCTACCACTACTGCAGTCTCCAAAGTCTTCCATGATACGTCTACTACCACTGCAGTCTTCAAAGTCTTCCATGATAAGTCTACCACTACTGCAGTCTCCAAAGTCTTCCATGATGAGTCTACCTCTACTGCAGTTTCCACAGTTTTCCATGATAAGTCTACTACTACTGCAGTCTCCAAAGTCTTTTATGATGAGTCTACCTCTACTGCAGTTTCCACAGTCTTCCATGATCAGTCTACTACTACTGCAGTCTCCAAAGTCTTCCATGATAAGTCTACTACTACTGCAGTCTCCAAAGTCTTCCATGATACGTCTACTACTCCTGCAGTCTCCAAAGTCTTCCATGATAAGTCTACTACTACTGCAGTCTCCAAAGTCTTCCATGATAAGTCTACCACTACTGCAGTCTCCAAAGTCTTCCATGATACGTCTACTACTCCTGCAGTCTCCAAAGTCTTCCATGATAAGTCTACCACTACTGCAGTCTCCAAAGTCTTCCATGATAAGTCTACTACTACTGCAGTTTCCAAAGTCTTCCACGATGAGTCTACCACTACTGCAGTCTCCAAAGTCTTTTATGATGAGTCTACCTCTACTGCAGTTTCCACAGTCTTCCATGATAAGTCTACTACTACTGCAGTCTCCAAAGTCTTCTATAATGAGTCTACCACTACTGCAGTCTCCAAAGTCTTCTATGATCAGTCTACCACTACTGAAGTTTCCGCAGTCTCCAAAGTCTTCCATGATAAGTATACTACTACTGCAGTCTCAAAAGTCTTCAATGATCAGTCTACTACTACTGCAGTCTCCAAAATCTTCCATGATGTGCTTCCTTTAGTGATCAATTGCCAAAATTCACTACCAGAACACCAGGTAATTTCTTTGCATTCATCCTTGATATTGTGCAGGGAGAGTAAAGATCCTGCTAGGACCCCTGCTTAAGGCGGAAAACCTTGAGAGTTAGCTATATGAGGAGGTGTTGGATTTTATAGACCCTCCCAGGCTTTTTACTGTTGATTTGTTCTGTAGCTGCAAATCTCAGATTCTTTTTGACCCACCGACTACAACAGTCCTCCACTCAGTCAATCTTCTTTTAAAAAACATATTTGCAATTTTTTGCCCAGAGGAATCCATCAGATTCTGGAATATATTAAAATCACTGGACTAGCATGACACCTAGGCAACTAGCATTTTCAGATGGAGGTCAGCAATGGCAATTCAGATTTCCTTGATTGCAGAAAACTACAATTTGACTTTAGTGCTACATTTGAAAATCCTTTAAAATACACGAAAATTAATGTTAATGTGTTTTTTTGTGCTTTTGAATAAAGTAGATATAAACGCTTTCCTGACTATGAACAGTGACCTAAAGTATCCATGGAAACAACTAAAAATGCAAATGAAAAGTGCATTTCAGTACGTTAAAATACAATAGATAAAAACATATATAAAATATGTGCATTTTAAAACACATTGATGTGAATGTACCCTTAATGGGGTTCTGGGTAATGATTACATCCTTCAGTTTGTTTTTCCTCAATTTCACCTCGCCTTGCACTTTGTGAATAAAGTGTTCTGACTTTCCACACAGAGGACAGTATACAGCAGAAAGAGCATCATGCAAAGGTGGGTTGTTACTTAACCTTTTTGGCTCTTTGAACATGTCTAATACAAAGTTTAAGGTTTTGTGCAACGATCTCCTGGCTTTACCTTATAAGTGACCTGGGTGCTCCGTGGTTCTGGGGCTCGCCCAGGATTGCAACAAAAACTGTGAGGATAGTGAGCAGGAGGAGATCAGACAACACCCATTCCCCGACCCCTCTGCTCATTGTGAACCCAAAAGTGTTCAGCTTTTAGCATTTCTAGGTTCAGAACGGTAAAATTAAATGTTGGGTGCACAGTCATGTGCTTTATACAGTGGAGCAGAGAGCAGGGAGACCCTAAAGGTCTTTTAGGCCCCTGATGTCTCCAAAAAGATAACCTGTCACCTGCTCGTTTCATTTACATAGGGAGCTTGTTAAGTTGGAAAAATGGTTTAAAATTATGTAAAAAATAATAAAAGTTAATAAAATAACAAAAAATAATATCACCCCAGTGACTTTACACATGCAAATACTTGTGTAGAAAGCACATGTGTATGTAAACTAATGTCATCCACACACGGCCAGATTTAGACCTTGGGGGGAGGGGCCTGGGGCACTTCAGGTTGGGGGGGCGTGGGGGCCCTCATACAGATTTGGTTTACATTCTTTATGACAGTCACACATTTTTGCATGACACAATGTCATTCCGAGGTCACACGTGCACACATACACAGTCACAGGCTACCTACCTTAAGAGCATAAGCGCTCTATGTATGGTCGCTTGAGCTTATGAAAATGATAAAATATTCCAGCTCTGAGTAAAACCTTTCACAGATGATGGCTGGAAAAATTTACTTCCAAAGCACATTTAATAAAAGAGCGTCATTTTTTTATTACATAATTTTATACTATTTATTTTATTTTTTTTTATATTGTTCTATATTATTTTTGTATAGAGGAGGGCCCCTTCTGTCAGGGGGCCCAGGGCAGTTGTCTCTTTTGCCCCCTTATAAATCCGGCACTGGCTGAACATGTTATAGATCACAGCAGACATCAGAGAGGGAGCAAGAATTCTAGTACCTCCTTTACAGTTGGCTCTACACTGATGAGTTGTAAAGACATTTAAAGTGTCACCTATTGCTAATTTTGAGTATTGTAATTTTTTACAATTTCTTGGCATTCTTTGGAATCAATTTACTTGACACCAATGTGTCTTTTATTTTGTACAAAAAATGGGGATTAAATTATATTTACTAAAATACATTTTTTCCCTGAAATTATAGATTTTTTTAACAGTTATGCAAATATTTTGCAAAATATTATTATACAGTATTTATATAGCACCACCAGTTTGCTCAGCGCTGTACAATGTAAATAGGAACTGCAACTACCTTTGTTTTACAGGTCTTCTTTCAGAAAATATATAATGTTTATTTTAAAGCCAAAATGTTCATTTTAACATGTGTAAAAAAAAATGGGAAAAAATGGCTTCAGTTTTAATATATCAGCCCCATTATTGAGCAGTTTGGAGTAGATAAGTAGTCTGTCAACTTGTGGTGGAGGAGCACATTTTGCTTTAACTAAGCATTTTTTTAATTAGTAAATCTATGCTTGTTTGAAGGGAAAATGTAGCACTGTCTCACTTTTTTCGCAAAAAAAATATTACTTTTGTAGTTCCCTTAGTGTTACTTTAGTTTTATTTGGTGAGGGCGGAACAACCACTGAGAATGTTTTCTAAAAACAGTAGCAAATGCTGAGTAGCTGCCCTGAGGAATCAGTCAGATTATCTTTTAAAGCATTCCAAAACAGTACAGCTCCCAGGCGGATTCTGGCTATCTCACCAGCCGCAGGTTCATAGTTAAAGTGAACTCTGTCTTATCTTCCAAAAAGCACTAAAACGTTGCATATTTATGTCTGAGTAAAGGCTTCTCCCAACATGACCCATTGGTACTCACAACTGCTATGCTCCCCGTTGTTCCTTCCTCTGTCGTAGCCACCACCAAAATACTCAGTGCCAGGAGATGTTGGAAACCTAGAAGGAGATGTGATGTAACCCCCTACTCAATGTGGCCTTGCTCGAACCAAGCCATCAGCCACTAGTCCTGAGATCTACATTTTAGGAGGAAGTAGCATGCTCTGCCATACCCAGAAGCACTGGAAACTTCACACCAGGGGAAGGTGCATCAGGAGATTGCTGGAGAGGTGTTTCAGTGGATCAGGTGGGTGGAGATGTGGGCTTTAGGTTGTGGTATGTGGCAAGGTGATAGTCTCTCTTTATATGAAGGAAGAAATCTGGTTGCTGTGGGTAATGATTTTATTTACTTCAGTTTAACAGTTTCATTAACACCTCAAGTCCAGATACTTTCATTTCCTTCCAGTCGAGGCCAATTTTCAGCTTTCAGCACTGTCACACTTTCAATGGCAATTACTCAGTCATACAACACTGTACCCAAATGTAATTTTGATCATTTTAATTTTTAGACAGAGCTTTCTTTGGTGATATTTAATCTCCACTGGGGTTTTTATTCTTTGCTATATAAATGAAAAAAACATCAACGGACCAAGTGGGCTTTGTACCAGGGAGAGAAGCCAGAGATAACACTATAAGGGCCATAAACATTCACCATTGGTTAACTCAAAAGCAACGATTGGGCTTCGTCTTATCATTAGATGCCGAGAAGGCCTTTGATAGACTAGCGTGGGACTATATGGAGGCTGTTCTGCTTGGCCTTGGACTGCCTCAGCATTTATCATGTCTTTGTATACATCTGCCACAGCTAAAGTACGAGTTAATGGTCTACTTTCGGACTCCTTTTCGATAGGCAATGGTACCAGACAGGGATGCCCACTATCCCCCCTCCTTTTTATTCTAACACTGGAACCCTTGTTGAATTGCATCAAACAAAATGATAATATCAAGGGGATTCCGATCAATGGCAAAATTCATAAGATAGCGGCTTTTGCTGATGACATTTTGCTTTTTCTAACAGACCCCCATATCACTTTACCTAATCTGCTAAAAGATTTCGAATTGTTTCAATATCTGGCCAACTTCAAAATAAATTTCTCTAAATCCCAAGCCCTTAATGTTTCTTTGCACCAAGAGGTGATTAGACAAGCGAAATCGAATTTCCCTTTTACCTGGCAGTCGGAGGCAATCACGTATTTGGGAATCCAATTACCAACTAACCTAAAGGAACTCTATGATCAGAATTTCCTACCCCTCTTGCGTAATATCTCCAAAGACCTTCAGACTTGGAACAAACCTTGGTTTTCCTGGTTTGGTAGAGCAGCCATTCTCAAAATGAATGTGCTTCCAAGAATACTGTATCTACTACAAACAATACCGATTAAATTACCGAATTCTTTCTTTGCATCTTATAAAAAGCTCTGCACCTCCTTTCTTTGGCATAATAAACACCCCAGAATTAGCTTTGTACAACTTACCATGCCCAAGAAAGGTGGAGGTATTGGACTACCTGACATTGCCCGTTACTACAGGGCGTGTCACCTAGCAAGGGTAGTGGATTGGACCTCGAACTATAATCGTAAGGTTTGGGTTGGTGTGGAGTCGGATTTCTCGATGATTTTGCTTGCCTCTTCCCCTTGGCTGGGAAACTCTCATACTCCTTCTGAATTTCGGGATCACCCTCTTGTAGGCCCCACATTAGGCTGTTGCCGACAGTTATTCTAGAAAACAGAGCTCTCTTCCTCCCCGGGCCCTTTAACCCCAATCAAAAGGAACCCTGACTTTCTACCGGGTATGTCCCGGGCTTTCCTCGCTGGATATAACCTTCCAGATAATCTGACAGTGCATCAACTATTTAAAAATACTAAGTTCTTATCTAGGGAGGACGTTATGAAGTTATGGCCATCCCTGAACCTAACACCATGGATGTTTAGACAAATTCATCACTTTATACACAGCTCCTCACATTTAAAAGATTATTCAAGGCCACTTACTCCATATGAGAAACTCTGCTTTTCGGACTCTCCCCAGAGACATGTTATATCCAAGCTTTACTCCCTTCTTGATACCACCAGTATGTCTCAGCCTCGGAAGGCGTGTGAGGCTTGGGTGCGGGATCTACAAATACCTCTGTCAACTGAAGACTGGGATCACATTTTTGATCACATACATTTGGGTTCCACGTGTGTCTCCACGCAAGAAAGCAATTACAAATTATATTCTAGAAGGTACAGAGTTCCGTCCCTGCTGCATAAATTTGATCCTAACATTTCAAAGTTGTGCTGGAGATGTCGACAGGCAACGGGCACACTCCTACATATATGGTGGGACTGTCCCCGGTTGCAGCCCTTTTGGGGAAAAGTGCGAGATCTAGTCTCACAAGTTACCACATACACCCTGGACTTCACCCCAGCTCAATTTTTACTCCACCACTCCTCACTTCCTTTTAGGATGTATCGTAAGTCTCTTACCCTACAAATGATAAATGCGGCGAAACAATGTATTCCCTTCCATTGGCGATCAGAACATGTTCCTACTGTGCGGGAGTGGTTTCAGAGGGTCATCAGGATTGCGGAGATGGAGGAACTGATTTCAGTGGCAAGGGATCACCCCGAGAGATTTAGGAAAACTTGGGCTTGTTGGAAACACTTCCAAACCACCAATCTCTATAATCTCTGTATGAATAACTGAGACGAGTCTAAGGGACATGAATAACATTTAAAGCTATCACTCCTGGAATAGCAACATGGATTGAGACCAATCGGAATATATGTTAAATCATAGGGATAATATACGTTAGCATGACCACTATAACATAATATGATTGGTTTAACAGCCATTGACCCGCCCTTCCCCTCCCACCCCCACCCCCCCACCCCCCCTTTTTTTTTCTTCTCTTTCCCTCCCCTCAATGCTTTCTCTATCTTCCTCCATCTGATGCACTCTTCTCTCTTTTTCTCTTTTTTCTCTCCTTTTGTCTCACATCTTTCTCTTACACAACTAATTATATCTACAAGAAGAAACTTACCTTCCCCGGATACGGAATCACACGATGTGCGCGCTTTAGACGATATTGCTGTCTTTTGCTCCACTGCCCGATTACCTGAGCGATTTCTACCCCTTAGATTTACATCCTTCATACTTATCTCGATTACCATATATATTCAATACTTTTTTGGTGTATATCGTTTACCGGGTATCGTGTTATTTTGTTTCTGTTCAATGTACATTTCAAATGCATATCTGATTACCCGTCTGCGTCACGGGAGATTAAGTCAGTTGTATGTACGCAGACTGTGTTCCGTATCTGCTTATGATCTGATATGTCTTTTACTTCAATAAAGACTTTTTGGAAAAAAAAAAAAAAGAAAAAAACACCCAAAATGTTGAAAAAAACCCACGTTTCTTCGTTTTTATTTTAAAATTTTGCAAATAAATCAATTCTTCAGAAATTTATTATGGTAAAAATAACCCAAAACAGCATAGATTATTTAGTCTGTGTGAAAGTTAGTGTCTGCAAACTATGGTATACAGTATGGCATGTTATGTCAACCCCAGATCTGACTGATTGTGAGTGGGTAAGGTGGGTAAATTTATAGATTCATTCATCAAGGACTCAAATCTGGCCATTGTTGATAGTCCCATCTAGAATGTATGATATTATTTTAGTTTTATATTTTGTCCTCCTCCACTAAGATATGCTGAGGATGAAAAGAGGTGACAAAAAGGTACAAAAACTCAGATTTCACATCATTTGGACTCCATATGAAGTAAGTATTTTTACAGGCAGGATTGTACTTTCTTTAAAGACTACTTCCAGGCTCCATGCTCTTCCCCCTCCAAAGGTCCCTCCTCCACTTTAGATCCCCTCAGTAGTATTATTTTTATTTTTTTTTCTGATGCCTTGTGGCTGATCACATGGTATGTGGGGTCTCCTTTTCATCTTTGGTTTTCCCCCAGAGATGGGTGAACCTGGATGATGCAGAAAGTGGTACTGACAGGATGACAGCAACCCTGCTATTTCCATAAATATACTGTGAGTGCAGGGCAGCATGATCAGGTTGCAGGGCCATGGCATCTTACAATCAGTGTCTTTTATTTTTTTTTAATCTTTGAGGTTGAGTGACACTTGACTTCATTCAACCTGGAGGTCTGAGGACATCCTGTTGCTGAGGGGTTAGCTTCAGATTTAAGCTGAGTATTGCAGCCTTTTTGTTAAGAAACCTGGGGACATTTAAAGCGGTTGTAAACCCTTACATATACCAAGAGAGTAAAATTATGTACTAAAGTGCTGAATGTAATGAAGTGAAACGTGCACTGAAATAATTATTACATAGTCTAAGACTGCCACCCTCAATGATATTTACATACCACCAAATATCGATAAGAATCTATTGCGTTAACATCTAGCGCTGTCTCTTTAAATAAGTAAATTCATATATCTATAAATCAACAAATATACACAAATATAAAAAGTCCTTTAGTGCATAAAAAGTGAAACCACTGAATAGAGAAATCCACCACATGTAAAGAGTAATTAAATAATAAAGTGTTTGAATCATCTCATAATAGAAAAGTTGTTGGAATTCACAGTGTTCATGTATTTTGTGCACAACTACATCAGTATTCAGTAGAGATATATTCTTCAACCAGTAGATGGCAGTGTTTAGAGGTTTGTAGCAGCATCTATAGCATACTCTTTGTCTTTCCTCTGAATAAAGTTTCCTTTTTCCTTGTTGTAGTGAAGCAGAAAAGCACATGTAGACTGTGCACAGTCTGTTCTGTCTGTTCTATAGGGCTATATACAGAATTTCTAGCAGATTCTGAGCCCAGTCATAGCTGACTACAGCAAATAGGTGCAAGATACAGCAACAGAAAGAAGACTGCAAGAGAATAAAAGAAAATTGCCAGCAACACAGCTGCAAAAAAGTTTTCAATTGCAAATCTGACAAACCAGAACTAACAGTCTTGGAAATTCAAGATGAAAATGCTGAATAAGAGAAGGTACATCGAAATGTATAAATTAATTCAGGCCAGAACGCCCTTCGGATGAGTGGATAGAGAAAGATCAGAAAACTCCAAGCACAATCTCTCTTAGCATAGAAGATGATCAAATAATACGTATATGTAAGTGTGAAACTGTTAAAGAAATGTGGAAAGGATTACAAAAGGTGCATGAAAGAGCTAATCTCAGCAATAAACTGTATTTTATTAGAAAACTTTACCATATCAAGCTGATGAAAGGCCACGATATGCAGGATTACCTTCGAAATGGTTGAATGACTGAGAGGTATAGGAGAAGAAATAAAAGATTTTCATGTTGCAGCACTAATACTTAGTGGTTTACCACATAGTTATGAAATGCTTTTCACAGCACTTGATGCATGTCCAGATGAGGAACTGACATTGGAATATGTTAAGGGCAAGCATGTGGATAAATACAAGCATAACACAGAAAGCATTAGTAGTGATGGTGCCTCTGTTGCAGACTCTACTTTTAAGACAAATAATAGGAATAAAAACAGTAACATTCAATAAGAAACATGTGAATTCTTTGTGTGCAAGAAACAAGGCCATTTAAAGCAGATTGCAGAATTTGGAAAGCTAGAATGCAGAAACAAACTAAATCGCAAAAAGCCAATTGTGTGAAAGGAGAAACTGATTTTGCTTCAGATAATGAATATGTTTTTCAATCCAAAAGTTGCACCTCATCTTTGAAGGCATGGTGTGTTGATTTAGGATCTACAAGTCACATGACAAATGACAGCAATTTCTTTATTCACCTTGACAAGAGTAAAACAGAAAAAATCACCACAGCTAATAGACAAATTCTGGAATAAGAAAGATTAGGAGACTGTTTCATTTACTGTCCTATTTCCCAGAGAGAAAACTGTCCTGTATGTCCCTGCTCTTGAAACTAATCTTTTGTTAGTGAAGAAACTCACAAAATAAGGCAATGTAGTGACCTTCCAAGATGACAGTTGTTCCACCACAAAAGGGGATATCCTACTTGCAAAGGCTAAAAGTTTAGATGAACTGCAGCAGTTGAACTGCAATGAGGTGGTTTAATACTGGAGGAAAAACATTCAAACTCCTTAACCCATGTGAAACAACAGTAGATCAGATGCTTTGACAAAACCGCTTATAAGATATAGATTTACAGAACTGAAATCTGAGATGGGAGTAATATACAGTAAGGAGTAATTGTTGATTGGGGCTGTTGGAATACAGTGTTCATGTATTTTGTGCAACAACTACATTGGTATTCAGTAGAGATATATTCTTCAACCAGTGTTTTTAAGTTTGTAGCTGCATCTATGCTATACTCTGTTTTTTTCTTTGAATAATCTATCTTGTTTCCTTGTTGCAGTAAAGCAGAAAAGCATGCGTGGATTGTGCACTGTCTGTTCTGTAGGGCTATATACAGAGTTTCTAACAAAAATCCACCAACAGTATAAAAAGAAAAAATCCACCAACAAAAGAGAGACTGTGTGTCAATCCTCCTTCAATCCGGGCAGGGGGCAGAGATCTGACATTGTAAAATGCAGGGCATAGAGTAGGGAGCTGACTACAACCCGAGAGCTGAGTGAAGGGAATGAAAACCCCTCACTTTTCATGGGGAAACCTGCACAGTTCAGGCTGTCAATCACCTGCTGTGTGCTGGGGGAGAGGGGTGGGGGCAGGGCCATCCCTCTTGATTCTGTGGTGTCGGGATAACCTGTCAGAAGTGACTCATGGAGACAGCAACCACATTAGGTGCTTTAGATTGAAGCTAGTACACACTATAGAGGGGTATGCTGTGTTAATTTTTCATTGCCAGGTCCGTACAGCATACGGACCTACAGCACTGCTTCTAGCAGGCCAGGTTCGTATGCTGTATGGACCTGTATTCCTCTGCTTCCGTGACCATGAACTTACAGCAGAATTGTTCAGCAGACTAGGCTGAAAAAACAGCTCTGATTAGCAGCTAACATGGTTTCGGGGGTATTTTACAAACTCTAAAAGCTGTATAGGAAGAATGATAACATCAGATTTTTAGAGTAAATTGTGCCTATTTACAGTTTTGCACACCTTCAGTTTTCACCATTTCACACAAAGGCACAATTCAAAATTTGCAAATATTTGTGATGTACTAACTCAATACAGTTTATCTTTTACATCTAATAAGAATTTAGCAGTTGTGTAAATTTTGCCATGCATGTATCCACTTATAAGGATCATAGTGTATTTTTAGTGAAAATAGCCATGTTATGAACATTTGAGCAAATATCACAGGGCCTAAAAAAATCGGTAGCACCTTTCTTTTATTCCACTGGTCCTATGCTTTCAGAAAATATATGGCTGGGGGGGGGATCTTTCACAGACTCTGAAAGCTGTAATGAAAAAATAAAAAAGCAATGGAAAAATTGCAAAAATGGTCTGGCCAGCTGAGTTTAAAAGTGGAAAGCAGGGCCTGGCAACAAAAGGGTTAAGGGTTTACAGCCGCTTTAATTGCAAAATTAAAAAAATAATAACCTGTAGGTGGGATTTAAGCAAGCACCGTGAAATGGTTATCATTAAATCTATTATATAAGCTTCCCCAGAGTGTATTCTATAAAGCAATGTAAACAGCAATGATAGTGATCATTGTGCAGTCGGTAATCAGATTTCTATTGTATTATTGGGCTCAGGTTACTTGATTGGTTTCCATGGGTTGCTTTGCACATGGCTTTTTTTCTTTGTTGAATAAGCCTTCTTGTGTTTCCAGTTTTAGATCCCTTCAAAGACTGTTCTGTATTCACCTCATTGTAATTCAGTAGTGATTTTCCGGACTCTGCTTTTTTTTTTTTGTATTCACAATTTATTGCAGAACGAAAAATGAAATCACGAGTGCCAACACACAATCGTTTCCCCATCCTTCTCTTCTCCTCATCGATTCTTATTAAAAAGCTATCAGAAAGATGGATCTTAGATTAAATTTACTTATGCTTTAACTAACTTTCCCCTCTTTCAGAACAAGCTATAAGATGGATCGTGGAACACTTAAAGCCACTTAGCTAAATGTTAACATGTCGTTTGACAGGTAATCCATTTCATGGATGAGTCAGTGCAGAGCTATAGCCTTTATATAGAGTACGTCTTAAAGGGACACTACAGCCGGATATGAAAAATGTTGCATGTAAACGGAGTAATGGAGAAACATTTTTATTTTCAACCTAGAATGAACCTTCTGCACCTGGATGCCCTGCTAGCCATATGGCCAGTATTTGGAGTCATTGTCATTGTTTGTCAAACCCTGAATCTTATGAAATTATAGGTTTGTGTGTTCTTTGGTTCCAGCTCCATTCATTTCCTGGGATCAATACACCATTTCCTACAAAAAACTGGCACCTGAGAAAGAGGTTGCATAGTGCCAGATCAGATCACAGGAGGCTGCAGTGTGAAAATTGAGATGAATCTGTCTATAAACTTGATCTGCACAACCTACATAGCTCTAAAACCTTGTCTTTATTCAATAAACCACAGTGTAAAGGTTACAATAACAGACTGTTAATGCATTTCAGCCTACACGGCCTTAGTCATAACATTGCTATGACTAAAGCCGTGTAGGCTGAAATGTGTCAACTGTCTGTTACTGCAATGTGGAAATTGACACCTCTCAACCTACCCCAGGAGTCAAATGTATGGGATGGCCTCAGCCATCGCTCTTGCCAGGCTCTCTGACCCATTTCGCCCCACCCACCAGACTTGATCACAGGGTAACTGTCTGATATTGTAACTTTTACACTGTGGTTTACTGAATAAAGACAGGATTTTAGAGCTATGTCAGTTATGTAGATTAAGATTATGACAATTATTCTCAGTTGTGTGACTAGAGATTGGGCACTCGCTGGCTCTGTTAATGGAGGTCTGTATGGGTAGTAGCATCACATTCTCTTTTCTTCAGTATTAGATGAATCTGTCTGCAGGACTATATTAACAATTTAAATCAGAACTTGGTTATGTTCATGTATTGTATGTCCATGGTTTACAATAAAAAGCAGCTTTCCATGGAATACTCAACTCCTCGTCTTCACCTCCCCTCGCAGACTCATCGCTCTAAGTCCAGACCAGGGGCGGACTGACAACTCATGGGGCCCCCGGACAATAAGGGATCATGGGGCCCCTGTGTTCTTGGCCAAACTCAAAAAAGCCTATGAAAAAGGTACCAGGGGCATCTCATGGGGCCCCCTACTGACCCCGGGCCCTCAGGCAGTGCCCAAGTTTCCAAATGGTCAGTCCGCCCCTGAACACAATTGTATACAATGGACGGCATGAAAGGAAACCATCCGTTGTTTACAATTGTCATGTGATCTGCTGTGATTGGTAGCTCAAAGAAAGGAGCCATTGGCTCCTGCTGTCAGACCACAACTGCTCTTCCAGGTTTAATAATGGCCAGTGCCATCCAACCAACCCAGGCTGTCATGGACATTCCTCTTGGGCTGCAGCATCATGCATCCTCAGCTCACAGTATTCCTGGACTAGGCAGCATGCACATGCTATTACATGAGCGCTGCTCTGCCCAAATAGTAGGTCCACCCACTGCTGCCACTGAGGAAGAGAGGGAAGAACCATGACCAACTTAGACACTGCAAAGAGCGAAAATATGTATAGAGATTTTTTTTAGTACTGGCAGGGTGGTGAGGAGGTTGGTATTCCACTTTGAAACAAACCTGTCATTACCATGAAGGTGCCACACAGATTAAGGCAGTGTAATGCAGGCACCAAGCAGTGTTTGCAGTTACCTTTAGAACTAGGGCCCTTGTGGAACAAGGGAAACTCTGACATTGGGGCTGTTTTAATTGTGCTAGTTTCAACACACCTTTAAGTTTGCCCCACTGCTTCAGGATTTTCTTACTGGCCCATCACTCTAATGGGCAGCCTTCCTGGCCACCAGGGACAGGTGAAATATAACAGGGGCAGTACGCTTTTCAACATAACCAAAAAAGGTTCAAAATTAGCATTTGCTTTGTGGAAAGGCTTAATGGTTCAGTGTATTAGTGAATAAGTGTTGTAGGAGAGGTAAAGTTTTAATGCCACATTTTAGGGGTTGATTAAGTGATTAGCTTCAATTGCTGCATACTTTTTCTGAGTCCATGACTTAGAAAGTATTGAAGCCTTTAGGTAAGAATGCCAAGTAGCTGGCATGTTCAGAGATAGGGTTTAGCAATGGCTGCTTCCTCTCCTTTAATACAATAGAAAATATCCATTGCCATAAAGGCATAATGACCATATTGGATGGATCTGTCATAAAGTGACCAGACTCTAGATTCTGATTTAAAATCTCATTCGTACACTACTCAATACAAATCTCTGTAAGAAATATTTTGAAGTGCTACTAAATAAACCTATTCTCCACCTTTTTTGCATGGAACTGGCATTTGTTCTTCATATTATCATGGCTACCAGACTCACAATACCCAGAAAAGAGACTCCTAAGCTTCGAAGCAATAAAAAATAGGTATCTTCTTATTTGCCTACATTAGATATTATATTCACAACTCTTTCAAGACTTTAGAATTCTCTATTATCCATTTAATAACACAAGGTACAGACCCCCTGGGGCCTCCTACCTTCCCTTCCCCTCCTAAACCTTCCTCGTATATCCTTTCTTACACTTTCTCTTCTCCCTTATTATTATTTTTTTTTTTTTAACTCCGCTCATCTGTCTGCTTCTACAGCCTCCACCCCTTGGATCTATATCTTTCTTTCCATACATTTTTTTACACAACATTTCATTTGCCTTCAAGTCAAGCTGAGTGTTAGCAGACCCTTTTGTGGGTCTTTTATCTGGAGATCCTTTTCGCTCAGAGAGCCATGCTCCTTTTTGTGCCAAGATGAAAAACTGAGAAGTGTGTATATACTATTCACAAATGAGATCTATCACTGTAATATCTTTGATGTTTGGGGTGTTTATCTACTATTTGCGCAACTATACTGTGAGGATCTGTGTTTAATTTAATTTTAACAACTAGATACTTGGGCTCCTTTATCCTAAAAACAAAAAAAAAAAAAAACACTTTTCACCCAAAAAACACGCTTCCTAAGGGAATACTGGTTTATGGTCAGGTTTTGTTTCACATTATGCTTTGTTTTATTATTTATTGTACCTCTGGCATAGATGCTTTTTGACACACATAAGCAAGTACTCACACCGTTTGATTCATGGAGTAGCTATATGGGCCAGATTGTTATCCTTGGCTTTTAAACATTTTTGTAAAAATAACATTTTTTATTTTTATGTAATCTTTTTTGGGTTGTTGTAAGTGTTTTGGGCTGATGGTTTGCTTGACTAGTTTAACATTTTGCCAATATGAATTACATGTGTATTATTGGAGGTGATCAACTCAGAAGATAAAGGTCTGGTGTGACTTCCCAAATGTCTATGTAGGTTATATGCTTTACCTATAATATTACATAGATGGGGACATTATCATAATATATTCTAATCTGTACAATTTGTAATTGTATTTATATAATTGTTCTGTATAATGTTGACCATCTCCCAACACCTGTTTGCTATAGGTCTATGTCAAAAATGTTGTTTTGGTTAACTTTTCTTGTTCAATCGTTTCTTTTTTTAATTTTAAGGTGATACAATGAGAAAAAAAACAGTAAAAACAACCCTATAGCAAAATGTTACAAAAAAAGTACAAGAACTATTGACAAGTGCCACATCCAGGCAAAATAGGAGGTAGATCTGTTGGATCAAATTACAGAGAATTTATGTAGACCACTGTAGTCAGCAATAAAAGAAACACATAACAGATTTGATGGTTACTCAAGATGGAATACATGTTTCTGTAGAAACCACTAGCTCAACTGGAAAAACCATCCTTATGAAGCTATAAGGGGCAAATAGCCTACTAGCAAGGATGTGGCACAATTAAAGATGAAGAGAAAAAAAGAAGAGGAATAGTGAAGAATGAAAGATAAGGGATAAGAAAGGGATGGGGGGAGGCTGGGGCAGTGGAAAGGTAAGGGACAGGAACTAGGAGTTGGGAAAAGGGAATTTCCTCCCCTCATGTTTCTCTGGGGAATGCCAAATAATTAAGTGTTTAGGGCGTCTAGGTTTGGTTGAATATAGAGCATCTAGGGTGTCCATACTTTCCAGAATCTTTCATAGGTATTCAAAGAAATGGCTGTTCTCATTAGTTATTGTCCTGTTCAGTTGCGTTTGCACTTCGGAAAAGTTTAATACAGGGGATCTCCACGAGTTAGCTATCATCTTCTTTGTGGCTGCAAAAATGTAGATAAGCTTTGCGAGTGAGATTGGAACTCTCTCAAGGGGTTTATTCAGGAACACATTCACCGGGTCTTTACGTAGGTTACAGCCCAGTATGGTGTGGATTAAGATGTACGTACGGATCCATAGCCTACGTACCTTCAGGCAGGCCCATCAAATATGTAGCATATTGCCTTCCTGACCACATGACCGGAAACCAGCTGGAGGGTAGTTTTTGGGTACCATTTCAATAAATATTTGTAAAAGAAAATATCCATACTAATTGCAGTCACAACATACTAAAAGGAGACTAGGACCTATGTCAGGTGGGTGATTCTCTCATTGGTGGGAACTCACCAGGAACAGAATTGCTAAAAAGACTACTTACCTGCACCTGTGGCATTGCTTCAATACTGGTCAAAACACTATAAAATTGCTCTTACATTGGCAAGGAGACAACTTGCATATTTAGCTAGAGAGTGAGCGATCTCATAGAAGCAGGTAAATGGTTTCTTTGCTCTCCTATTAAACCTGTCACTGGCAAGTTGCCTTCAGCAATGGACTCATTAGTCTGGGATTGTCCTCAGGTCCGGTTTTCTGCATTTGCCTCTAGTTAATATTTATGAATATTTTCTATTTGGCAGTGCAGTATTGATAACATGGCTTGGTATTGTGGGAGAATTTCTGTCTTCCATCTGCTTCCTGTAGAACAGATAAAAGGAATATATTTCTAACTGGCGCTTTACCCCGAAGGTTTTGCTTTCAGAGATGGATCAAGACACATATACTGAAAAAAGGTTTTGCACTTAGAACTGTCCAAAGGGAGATCACACATCTCATCATCATTGTCCTTTTATTTCATGCAAAATGCTCTGAGCAAGCCGGCAGACATTAAAGCAACCACGTCTGGTTATAGATCTTGGAATATTCCGTCTGACATTGCTGGGCTCACACCAAATGTACTTTCTCTGTTCAAATTTTCATGCTGTATGAGATGACTTTAAAAATTTGTATGGCGCATGTTTCAAAGGCTCAGCAGGATGGTGTAAAAAGAGGGAAAAAAATAATGGCTGGCACATCACTCATAAATAAACAAGAGCTGAGCTCTCTTCTTCTTTAAGGTTCGCGGATAAGGGGAAAAAAAGATAAACAGAAGCAACTATAGTCGTAACTATGTAATGCATGTGCAGAATCACACAACGAAAGGCTTTAGATGGTGTTAAATTTATTTCCAATTTCTTAAGTGATAGCTGAACTTGTAATGAACCCTCTAAGCTGATATTTACATTAGTGGTTGGATAGAGGACAATATTTCTGTTTAATACATAATCATCTCTTTCTCTTCTCAGCGGTGGTAATAATTCCAGGCATCACAGTCCGCGCCATGAAATAAACAAGATTTTTGTAGGTACCTTCAGGGGCTGATTTCTTTTACAACTGAAAATCACGGCATTGTTGTTTTCTGTGCCTTTCTTAACGTGGGCTTTGAAAGATTAGAACATTTATAAAAAGATGTTATTGTGTAGTCGTTTCAAAAACCTTAAAAATAAGAGTAAATATGATTATTATTATAATCATAGGTATACCTTGTGTTTTTAAATGGTTTACTGTAATTACCATATTACCTATCAATATCTAAGTAACAGATATTGACACATGCATCCATTCTGCTTTAGAACACTTCTTCAATAGTGTTTGCAGGGATACCTAGCATATTTGATTGCTTGGGTGGATCATTTTTAACCACCATTACAACATTTTTTCAGCAGAAATTATGGAATTAACAATATTGACCAGATAGGAAATGCAGACAGCAATGTCCTTTTACATTAGTGGTCAGTAGAGAATCATCTTCTTATGTTGGTGGTCAAGGAAAATAGCATGCTTATGTTGGTGGTGAGTGTAGGGTTCTTCTGCATTGGTGGTCATTGGAGAAGTGTCCTCTTATATTGGTGGCCAGTATTGCGTTCTTCTACATTGGTGATCATTGGAGAAGTGTCCTCTTACATTGGTGGTCAGTATTGCGTTCTTCTACATTGGTGATCAATGGAGAAGTGATCTCTTATATTGGTGGCCAGTATTGCGTTCTTCTACATTGGTGATTATTGGAGAAGTGCCCTCTTATATTGGTGGTCAGTATTGCATTCCTCTACATTGGTGATCATTGGAGAAGTGGCCTCTTATATTGGTGGTCAGTATTGCGTTCTTCTAAATTGGTGGTCGTCATTGGAGAAGTGGCCTTTTATATTGGTGGTCAGTATTGCATTCTTCTACATTGGTGATCATTGGAGAAGTGCCCTCTTATATTGGTGGTCAGTATTGCGTTCCTCTACATTGGTGATCATTGGAGAAGTGGCCTCTTACATTGGTGGTCAGTATTGCGTTCCTCTACATCGGTGATCATTGGAGAAGTGGCCTCTTACATTGGTGGTCAGTATTGCATTCTTCTACATTGGTGATCATTGGAGAAGTACCCTCTTATATTGATGGTCAGTATTGCGTTCCTCTACATTGGTGATCATTGGAGAAGTTGCCTCTTATATTGGTGGTCAGTATTGTGTTCTTCTACATTGGTGATCATTGGAGAAGTGCCCTCTGATAATGGTTGTCAGTATGGTATCCTCTTATGATAGTTCTCATTACAGTAGAGAAATGACCAGAGAGGAGATGCAGACAGTAGTTTATTTAAGTGGTGGTCATTGTAGAACTGTCCTCTTATGTTGATGATCAGTGAAAATAGCCTGCTTATGCTGGTGGTGAGTATGATGTTCCTCTGCCTTAGTGATTGATAAAAAGCCCTTTTACGTTGTCAGTAAAGTGTTCCTTCACATTGTTGGTCTTTGGAGAAATGCCCTTTTTATATTGATGGTAAGTATGGTGTCCTCTTATGTTTGTGGTCATTGAAAAAATAAGAAACCAAAAGGAAATGCAGACAGTAGCATCCTTTTACATTGGTAGTGATTGTAGAACTGTCCTCTTATGTTTGTGGTCAGTGAAAATAGCCTGCTTACGTTGGTGTTGTGTATAGTGTTCCTCTACATTGGTGGTCAATGGAGAAGTGCCCTCTCTAATCAATGGTCAGTATGGCATCCTATGACCTGTGTGGTCATTGGAGAAATGCCACTTACATTGTTGATAAGTGGAGAATTAACCTTTATGCTGGTGTTTTGTTTGAAAAAAAAAAAGGCTGCTTACCTCTGTGCTCAGTGGAGAAGTGACTCTTTTATATTGGTAGTGAGTGCAGAAGTAGTTCCTTAGATTTGTAGCCAGTATAGTGCCTCCCTAAAGCACATTGGTTCTCAGTGGAGAAATGCCACCTCAAATTAGTGGTCAGTGGGAATTCAAACAAACCAATCAAGATACAGTCATGGGAGTTGCCAATGAAGGCTAATTTTTAAGGATCCAGGCTTTGGCGCTATCATTCTCATCCTTTATAATGGTTTTGGGCATTGTTTTATTTTATTTTGTTAGCGTATACATTTTTCAAAACAATGTATGTTTTATATCTATTATTTTCTACTATGCACATGCAATATTTCTTCTAGTAAATAATTCTTAAAAGGTGCACCCATGACAAAGGATTCACAGGGCACTATGGGCTTTGCAGGTGTGTGCGAAACACTAAATATGTACCATTAAAAACAAAAAGCATGTGCAGCAAAATGTTAAACATGCTTGTAGTTTAAAAAGGTGCAAAAGCTACTTTGCTGTGTTAGGGGGGCCTATTGAAATTAATAGGCTGCCCTATTCATATGCCAAATTTGCACCCGGTCATGAAATAATATGAATGCAACCTAAAGGTTCTCATGTACTCAGATCCTGGTGCAGCTAGTAGTTAGGCAAATTCAACTGAACATGTTCCGAAATGTTGAAGAGTTTTTGCTGCTTACCTAACGTTTTTGTTTCTAATGAGGGTCAGAAACGTATCCCGACGTTTACTTTATTTTACATATTTATTTTTGCATTAGTGTCACTTTAGGCTGTTATGTGTTTATTTTTTTTCCCTGGAAATAGCAGTATAATCAGCATGTATTAAGCATTTGACAAGCTTTAAACCGCTTATTCGAGACTCTTAAAACACCTTTCAGCTCTAGCCAAGGTGTGCTAAATACAAATCTTAATGGGATTGCTGGCTGTAGATTTGAAGGCGCTTTTGTTTAGCAAACATTACCGAGCTGAAGCTTACCAACACTCCCACTGAGATACATTATATTGCCAAAAGTATTGGGACACCCCTCCCAAGATTTAGGTGTTCCTATCATCTCCATGGCCACAGGTGTATAAAATTAAGCACCTAGGCATGCAGACTGCTTCTACAAACGTGTGAAAGAATGGGTCGCTTGTGATAGGTTGCCACCTGTGCATCCATCCGTGACATTTCCTTGCTACTAAATATTCCACGGTCAACTATTAGTGGTATTATAACAAAGTGGAAGCAACTGAACAACAGCAACTCAGCCACGAAGTGGTAGGCCACGCAAAATGACAGAGCGGGTCTACGCATGCTGAAGCGGACAGTGCGCAGAAGTCACCAACTGTCTGCAGAGTCAATTGCTAAAGAACTCCAAATATGTGACATTCAGATTAACACAACTCTGCGAAAAGAGTTTCATGGAATGGGTTTCTTTGGCCGAGCAGCTGCATCCAAGCCTTCCATCACCAAGTGCAATGCAAAGTGTCGGATGCAGGGGAGTAAAGCACGCCGTCACTGGACTCTAGAGCAGTGGAGACGTGTTCTCTGGAGTGACCAATCACGCTTCTCTGTCTAGCAATCTGATGGGCATGTCTGGGTTTGGCAGTTGCCAGGAGAACGATACTTGCCTGACTGCATTGTGCCAAGTGTAAAGTTTGGTGGAGGGGGGGTTATGGTGTAGGGTTGTTTTTCAGGGGTTGAGCTTGGCCCCTTAGTTCCAGTGAAGGGAACTCTTAAGGCATCAGCATACCAAGACATTTTGGACAATTTCAGGCTCCCAACTTTGGGGGAAGAGTTTGGGGATGGCCCCTTCCTGTTCCATCATGACTGTGCACCAGTGCACAAAGCAAAGTCCATAAAGACATGGATGAGCGAGTTTGGGGTGGAGGAACTTGACTGGCCTGCACAGAGTCCTGACCTCAACCTGATAGAATACCTTTGGGATGAATTAGAGCAGAGACTGTGAGCCAGGCCTTCTCGTCCGACATCAGTGCCTGACCTCACAAATGAGCTTCTGGAAGAATGGTCAAACCTTCCCATAGACACTCCTAAACCTTGTGGACGGCCTTTCCAGAAGAGTTGAAGCTGTTATAGATGCACAGGGTGGGGCCAACTCAATATTGAACCCTATGGACTAAGAATGGGATGCCATTAAAGTTCATGTGCGTGTAAAGGCAGGCAACCCAAAGCTTTTGGGAATATAGTGTATGTATCTGTAGCTCTCTTGGTATATTTTATATAGGGTATTATAGTACTGTTCCCGTCCATATAGTAACAGAAATAGCTGAGCCTCCACTAGGTAGGGTTAGGCATGTGCAAAGCAAAAAAAAATTGTTTTTGTTATTTGACTCATTTTGTTTCATTAGATTTGTTAAATTTGTTTAATTCATTTTCAGAATTAGTTTTGTATACTATTATACTATACTATACTGTACTATACTAATTTAATTAGAATTTTCTGAATTCGACCGCATTTTTTAAAAAATTCTACCACTTTCAAATTCAATTTTTTTTTTCAGTTTTCACATATAGGAATTGCATTCGACTTTCAGGTAGTCCTTATACAATGCACATATATGTTTAATGTAAGTACCTGAACACTGGACAATTCTTTCCTGCCTGGGACAGTTTTCAGCTTTCACATCAGATGTTGATAAGACACCAGTATTACAGATGTTTTTGTGCACTGGTACACTGAGACAGATGTTGATGGGACACTAGTCGTACAGACGTTTTGGTGTGCACTGGTACACTGAGACAGATTTTGATGGGACACTAGTCGTACAGATGTTTTGGTACACTGAGACAGATGTTGATGGGACACTAGTCGTGCAGATGTTTTGGTACACTGAGACAGATGTTGATGGGACACTAGTCGTGCAGATGTTTTGGTACACTGGTACACTGAGACAGATGTTGATGGGACACTAGTCGTACAGATGTTTTGGTACACTGGTACATGCCTGGGACAGCTGTTTGGTTGCACTGGTAAACTCTGACAGATGTTGAATGGACACACACTACTACTATTTATTATTATTATTATTATACAGTATATAGCGCCAAAGGGTATGCTCAGCGCTGTTCATTATAGTGGGGGACAGTACATGAGACAAGACAGAAACAATACAATACACGAGGGGTTCGAGGGCCCTGCTCTTTCGAGCTTACAATCTAGCAGGGAGGGGAATGTGGTACAGGAGGAAATGACTGTAGGGGATGGAGTGGTGGGAGGAGTGGAGGAGGTCAGTTGTTAGGTGAGGGTGGGGTAGGCTTCCCTGAAGAGGTGGGTTTTCAGGGTGCGCCTGAAGGTGAGGAGGGTAGGCGACAGTCGGATGGATTGGGGTAGGGAGTTCCAGAGGATGGGGGAAGTCCTGGAGAAATCCTGCAATCGGGCATGGGAGGAGGAGACCAGGGAGCTAGAGAGTAGGAGGTCCTGTGAGGAGCGAAGGGCACGGGTAGGGTGGTATTTTGGTATCAGGTCGGTTAGGTAGTTTGTGGCGGCATTGTGAATGGCTTTGTAGGTCAGAGTTAGCAGTTTGAATTTGATGCGCTGGGCAATCGGGAGCCAGTGAAGGGATTGGCAGAGGGGGGTGGCAGATGTGGAGCGGTTGGTGAGGTGAATGAGTCTAGCCGCTGAGTTCTACTACAGATGTTTTTGAGCACAGGTACACTGAGACAGATGTTGATGGGACACTAGTCGTACAGATGTTTTGGTACACTGGTACATGCCTGGACAGCTGTTTGGTTGCACTGGTAAACGCTGACAGATGTTGAATGGACACACACTACTACTACAGATGTTTTTGTGCACAGGTACACTGAGACAGATGTTGATGGGGCACTAATAGTACACCTGACCTGACCTAGAGACAACATATTTAGAAAGGAAGAATGACCATAATTTTTTTCATCAACAGGAATACGATGCACACATTTCGATCTTGTTTTCACAGTCAAATTGATTTGAATTTGTAACAAATCGAATATTGGATTGTTATTTCGGTCAGATCAGGTAGCCCTTGTACAATGCATGCATATACATGTTAACTCCTTTGCGCCGGCGCCTCCCGGCCCTTTAAGAGGTTTCAGAAGCTGGGAGACGGGTCAGAGTTTTAGGGTCATGTGACCGCCGTGATTCGCTGTCACGGCAGTCACATGATCGGAAAAGGTCCCGATCGCAAGGGGAGATCAGGACCTTTTCTATGAGTCACAGACATATGTGCTGGGAGCGTGCAGGGCGTGTTCTCTCAGCACATATGAATTTTCAAATGGTACGCAAATATGCGGCCGCTCGGTGTCAAGGCCCAGACGCGGAGAGGCCCCATATTTGTGTGCGCTCGGCATCGAGGGGTCAATTTAAGCACCATAATGGCATGTATAAAGAGATCACAGAGAAAATCACATTATCGAGCAGGTAGTTTATTATTTGAATTCACATTAAAAAAAAATGTTCCCCACGACAGGTGTACGCTCACATGTTATTGTGCCCTCTCTGCACCCAAGATTTCCAGCGGTATATGTGTTCCAATGCATAATCCGTTTATTTTTAGCAAAATTTTCTCAGTACCTTTGTTGATCACTAATCACGTCACCATAGTGCAGCTCACAGTTTTTATTGTTCTGGAAAGTATTCTATTCTTTTCTATTCTTTTCCATTCTATTCTCATCTATTCTATTCAAATTCATTTTATTTGAATTTCGGACGATAGTTATGGTCTTTCTAGTTTATTCTATTCTATTGTTTTTCCATTCTATGCTATTCTATTCCTTTTCTTTCTATTCTAATCTTTTATTTTCTATTTAATTTTTTTCTGTTTTACTCTATTCTTTTCTATCTTAAGCTTTTGTATTCTATTCTTTTCTATTATTTTCTATTCTGTTCTAATCTATTCTATTCAAATTCATTCTATTTTAAATTTTAATTTTGTAAGACAGTTATATTCTTTCCATTTTATTCAATAGTTTTCTTCTATTCCTTTCTGGTTTATTCTTTTATATTGTATACATTTTATATTCTATTCTATGCTATTCTGATTGCTTCTAATATTTTGTAGTCCTTTCATTTCTATTCTATTCTTTTATTTATATACTATTTTGTTCTGTTTTACTCTTTTCTACTTTATTCATGTATATTCTATTCTATACGAATTCAAAATCATTCTATTTAAAGTTTCCATTTCGGAAGACAATTATATTCTTTTAATTCTATTCTATTTTTCCATTCTAGTCTATTCTTTTATTTTCTAATCTATTCTTTTCTAGTCTAATTCATTTTATTAATTTCTATTATATTCCTTTGTTTGCTATTCTATTGTTTTATTTTATATTCTATTTTGCTCTGTTTTATTCTACTCTATTATTTTCTATTCTAATCTATTCTCTTCAAATTCAAATTAATTCTATTAAAAATTTGAATTTCAGGAGACTGTTATATTCTTTCTATTTTATTTTATTCTATTCTTTTCTTTATTTTATTTTCTATTCTATTCTAATATTTTCTAGTCTATTATTTTATATTCTATTCCAATCTGTTCTATTAGAAATTCGAATTTCAGAATACAGTTATATTTTTTCTATTTTATTCTATTGTTTTTCTCCTATTCTATTCTGTTCAGTTCTGTTCTTTTATTTTGTATTCTTTTCTGTTCTGTTTTCCTCTATTCTTTTTTATTCTATTTGATTATTTTATTTTCCATTTTATTCTATTTTCTGTTTTATTCCTTTATTTTCTATTCTATTTTATTCAGAATTCCTATTCTTGTTTTCAAACTTGATTTTTAATTTGATTTCAAATTTGCTTTCTAATTATTTTCTAATTAGAATTTCAGATAAATTTTGTTTTGTTATTTCAGATTCGTTTATATTCTTTACTGTTGGATTTTTTATTATTTGGAGATTCAGATGTATCCAAATTTCTGAATTACATCTGAATTTCGATCTGGAACAAAACAAATTGCACATGTCCAGTTTGGGTGTATGAGGCTGTCTCTTTTTGGAAGAACCTTTTTGGGAAAATATACACTCATACAGGCATTGTGGATAAAGTAAAATGCAAGTTCTGCTTAAAGCAGAACTACAGGCATAAGTTACTTTTTTTTTTTCATTTTGAATAGCGTAAAGGTGGGGGGGGGGGTTTAAAACCCTTGTAAGTTTTGTTTGTCATCTGTGTCCCACTGTGAAGATGTACCTTCACTTCCTGTCCAGTAGCCAAAACAGGATGTGAGACACTGATAATTAAGGTGATCCCTTGGGGACCCCCAGAACTAGTGTCCCCATGGGAAAATCCCCTTCTATTACATTTCTGGGGACAACCCAAAATGTGGGATTTCCTTTCCCTTTCAAGGATAAATACTGTAGGATAAATGGGGTCACAGACTGCAATAAACACCTAATAGGTGTCCTAATCACTCTAAACCTTGTCCATAACTAAAAAAGTTTGCTTTTAGGTATACTTTAATATACAGTGGGGCAAAAAAGTATTCAGTCAGCCACCAATTGTGCAAGTTCTCCCACTTAAAAAGATGAGAGAGGCCTGTAATTGGCATCATAGGTAGACCTCAACTATGAGAGACAAAATGAGAAAAAAAATCCAGACAATCACGTTGGCTGATTTGGAAAGAATTTATTTGCAAATTATGGTGGAAAATAAGTATTTGGTCAATATCAAAAGTTCATATCAATACTTTGTTATATATCCTTTGTTGGCAATGACAGAGGTCAAACGTTTCCTGTAAGTCTTCACAAGGTTGGCACACACTGTTGCTGGTATGTTGGCCAATTCCTCCATGCAGATCTCCTCTAGAGCAGTGATGTTTTGGGGCTGTCGCTGGGCAACACGGACTTTCAACTCCCTCCAAAGGTTTTCTATGCGGTTGAGATCTGGAGACTGGCTAGGCCACTCCAGGACCTTGAAATGCTTATTACGAAGCCAATCCTTCGTTGCCCAGGCGGTATGTTTGGGATCATTGTCATGTTGGAAGACCCAGCCAGGTTTCATCCTCAATGCCCTTGCTGATGGAAGGAGGTTTGCACTCAAAATCTCACGATACATGGCTCAAACCTGTGTTTTTAGCGCAAACTGTTAGGGCCAAATTGGTTGTTGGAGGAACAGGATGAGCACTGCCAAAGCCCTACAAAATTACCTCCAACAGGCCACAGGTGTGAATGTCTCTGACCAAACAATCAGAAACAAACCTCATGAGGATTGCCTGAGGGCCCAACATCCTCTAGTGAACCCTGTGCTCACTGCCCGGCACCATAGAGCTCAATTGGTATTTGCCATTGAATGCCAGAATTGGCAGGTCCGCCACTGGCCACAGATGAGAGCAGGTTCACCCTGAGCACATGTAACAGATGTGAAAGGATCTGGAGAAGTCGTGGAGAATGTTAGGCTTTAAAATTAGCCAACTACACAAAAAATGGCAACCAACCAGTGAGAGTGACCAGTGGAGGTTCCCATGACTGTACCAAACTATGATTCAGAATTTACCTGAACTTGAGAGCCTCTGGAGGTTCCTGTATACTCCAGTTGTCTTATATTTTTCGTTACATGTCTCCCAGGCATGGAGCTCTATAGACTTGACATGGTGTAAAGCCTTTCAGCTACATCCCAGTCAGAAGGAGAAAGGGCAAAAATAGATATACCCCATACAACCTACTGGCCTAAACTTCTTAGCAATTGGGCAGCTATTACATACTCCTAACTGACATCAAATTCATACCTCTCACACAGCCCACTACATATAAACCCTGATGCCTGGCAATAAATATAATTGTTGGAGTTTCAGGCACAGCAAATTCTGGAAGAATCCCTGGAAACAGTCTGACTAGCATATAGTCTTAGTGGTCCAGTAAACTAAAAAGCAGATCAAGCATGGAACTCAGGGACTCTCTAAATATCTAACACACCTGGGCTAGAGCTGAAGGGTACATTAACATTGACCAGAAGTATTTCATACCCAGACCACCTTTATTAGTTTTAGCACGCGTCTGTTAGTTTGACAATAACACTATTAATAATTTGAATACCTAAAAAAAGTTCTGCATTTTTTAAAGTCATACAATGCTTTAATTTAGATTTTTACATAAAATCCCTGCTATTGTGTTTTTAATTATATGCTGATAAATGTTTAAATACTGTAATTGTATCAGACAATTACAATGTTAAGCAGATGGCACTGCAGATACCACTATAGCCTGGAGGTGGCAGTGTTCATTTGAAAGCTGAAAGTTTTTGCTTTTTGTTTTGGTGACGCAATTGGCCTGCATGTGGTTACTATGTCTTAGCTGACATAGTGATTCCATGATTGGGAACAATTATGATTGGTTCCTGATTTTCATTGTGGAATAACTTGTACTTTTCTATAGATCAGATCACCTTTTATGTGCAAAACAAAAAGTGTGACTTCTGAGATAATTACTATTTGTATCTAGATATACAGTATACTGTATGTATGTTTCAATAACAAAATACTACTTTTAATTTCCACTGCTGGGGTTTATTAGCATAGATCAGTCTGAACCTGCTGGTAGGACCGTAACCTTCATTCTCTTTAGAGAGTGAAAGCTTGCTTTAAAGCATACATTATGCATTTTCAGTGCCATTTTTAGCAGCCTTTAATTGTAATTTGCAATAACATTTATTGCAAACCAAACTGACAAATGAATATCCATTTTAGCACTTGCTGTAATCATCTCTTGAATAATTTGATAAGATTTCCAGTAATAAATTGCTCTCGGCGGATAGGCTGCTTCTTTAAATTTTGATTGAAGTGACCTCGTGGGATCCTGGGTTTAGATGAAAAATTTGTGCAACAAGATAGCTGTTATAGTAATACAGCGTGACGTGTCATGTTGTCCAAATTCTTCAGTGTGGGGGATTCTAATGTCTCCGAGAGAGTCATATCCTGTGATCATTCAAAGCTTATTGAACTTGGTGGTGTATTCACTCAGTTATTGTGGATTGCCATTGCTGAATGCTACAGGCAACCCCCATTATTCCTCTATTAAAGGGCAACTCTTCATTGCTTGACAAATAAAGGACTGGGGAGAGCAGACAGAAATGAACGTAGTGTGTACATTTTCTCTGGTAATCATGTTCAGTTCTTGCAATGTCTCACAGCATAAATCCAATACTATTCACTCAACTTTAGGCCTACACTGTCACATTGACACTATGACAACTGTGCAACCTTCATGACAGCATTTCTTCAGACCCAATAACTCTTTTCCTCTTAAAATGGTTTTTAGATCCTGCACTCTTTCACTCATATAAATCAGCCTGACACTCTCCCAACAGCCCTTCAGCCCTATAATCCTTTCCTCCCAGAGGATCTTCAGTCCTATCACCCTCTCCATTCAGCATCTCTTCACCTTCTGTACCTTTTCCACCCAACAGAACATTAAAGTGGTTGTAAAGGCTGGAGGTTTTTTTTTACCTTCACGCATTCTCTGTGCAGCAGTGCTCCCCAGCCCCCTCAATACTTACCTGAGCCCCATCGCGATTCAGCGATGTACACGACAGCCTCGGCTGTCCCGGGTCTCTGCCCCTTCATCACATCAGAGTCCCCCAACAACAGAGTTCCCCCCAGGCCCACATCCGGCACTATGGTGTTTCATGACAAATTGCATCCTGCACAGGGGCGGACTGAACATTTGGAAACTCGGGCCCTGCCCGAGGGCCCGGGGTCAGTAGGGGGCCCCATGAGATGCCCCTGGTACCTTTTTCATAGGCTTTTTTGAGTTTGGGCAAGGACACAGGGGCCCCATGATCCCCTAGTGCCCGGGGGCCCTATGAGTTGTCAGTCCGCCCCTGGTCCTGCACTCATAGCACCCTAGTGGAACCCACACTGCACCCTGGTTGAGAAACACTGGGGAAGATTTACTAAAACTGGAGCGCACAGAACCTGGCGCAGCTGTGCATAGTAGCCAATCAAGTTCTAATTTCAGCTTGTTCAATTAAAGTTTGACAATAAAACCTAAATCTAGGTTCACACTAGCCGCTGGTTGCATGTGCAGGAATCTCACCAGTTGCCACACCCGCAGACTAATCACACTGCTTTTGTGAAATGTGCATAGCTACCATTCATTCTAAATAGCACCCCCATGCATCTCAGCCAGCAATGTGATTGCTGGTGCAGGAACTGCAGGGAAATGTGGCACAGCAGCCTATTCAAATGAATGGGCTGCCATGTCCAAGCAGACACGGACGGCATGGTCAATAGTGTGAATCAAGGCTACAGCTGAACCATATTCTGTGTGCTTCAGTTTTAGTAAGTCCCCCCTCCCATCCTCAGTGTATTAGGGCGCAGGGTGTTGATAGGTTCAGTATAACCCATAATGCAAATATACAGTATTTGTTATGTTGTATCAAACTTTACAAGTTTACAACGTTTTTGTAGCTTATGAAATACAGTATGTCCTATGTTGTTTGCCTTCAGTGAAAATGGCACATTTGCTTATTCTTACAGCAAACTCTGTTATCAATTTTTATAAGATTACTAATCATTGTGTGAATATATATACTGTGTGTATATGTGTGTATATATATATATATATATATATATATTTTTTTTTTTTTTTTTTTTTTTTTTTTTTCTACAGTGGTAACTATATTGCAACTATTGACATGATTTTTTTTTTATTGAATTACCTGATGGTCACAGTTGTTAACCAAACACAAACCCAATTTCACATAGCTGTAGGTAGGAGATTGGAAGGCCCATTGTAGTCTTAGTTTCCATTTGCTGCAGATTAAGGAATACGTGACCCTAACAGTTCATATGTACTTGTTTTAAAAAGTGTCCTGTATTCTCTGTATTGCTTCAATTGTGTGAAATACCTGGTGATCCTGCCTATCCCCTGCTCTCCTATTTCAAACTGACCATGCCAGGCAAAGAAGCACATCCCTTCCAGCGTGGTCAGGTTTCTGGCTGTGCTGGGAGAACAGCCTGGATAACCGTGTGTACTCTCCAGTGCTGCAGGAAATGAATTATCAAAAGGAGGCCAAGGGGACAGGACAGAGGTGGCCTAAAGATAATGCTTCAGGTGTGCAGCCCTCCTCAGATGGGGGAAATCAACCACTGGAAAAAGAGCAGACAGGTTGCGCAAACACCTAGCGCATGATCCAAGATTTATTTGAGGGTGTAAAAGACAAAAATACACTCACAGACATATCATGTATAAAAAGCTTTTGCATAATGGAGATGGCCGCAACAACGGGCAAGGTGTTCCAACTGTCAGTGTGGTCAGGAGGCTGATGCGTCTCTGAGGAAAGGAACTCGTCCCCGAAACGCGTCAGCCTCCTGACCACATTGACAGTTGGAACACCTTGCCCGTTGTTGCGGCCAGCTCCATTATGCAAAAGCTTTTTAAACATGCTATGTCTGTGAGTATGTTTTTGTCAGTAGCTCTGAGGAAAGGGACTTGTCCCCGAAATGTGTCAGCCTCCTGACCACACTGACAGTTGGAACACCATGCCCATTGTTGCGGCCAGCTCCATTATGCAAAAGCTTTTTAAACATGCTATGTCTGTGGGTATGTTTTTGTCTTTTACACCTTTGAATAAATCTTGGATAATGCACTAACTGTTTGAGCCACCTGTCTTTGCTTTTTCCAGTTGGAGAACAGCCTGCCTGTCTTCTAATGGTAAGACTTGTGCTAACACGCCCCCCTGTATAGCCATTCACTGGGAAGATCTGTGTGCTACTGCTTCCCCACCCCTAGCTCTCTATGCCCCTTATGCAGCTGAAAACAGCTCATTTATGTAAGAAAAGAAGAAAAAAGGAAGAAAAAAAGTATTAATGTTTTTTCTACTCTATCTTTACACAAATGTTTTGCCTTTCATTCCTATTTTAAACTGAGTAAGTTGTTTTACAAGGTAGGGGTTCATATATACTATACTTTAACAGTTGGTAAGAGATTACAAATCGACAAAAGAATGCCCATGGCTTCTAATACTTAAAAGAAACAAAAACTACACTTTGCAACGGGAACAATAATAGAGATGGGATGGAATTAACAAAGTCCAAAAAAAAAACAAAACAATTTTAATATTGAAGTGAAAAAACTCTTAGAATTGTTCTCCCTTTAATCATTTCAGGAGCTGAATATCTTTTATGCTCGGCTTCAACTATAATTGGTCCAATTATCCCAGCCATTTGCCATGTTACTGCTGCTCTGTCTCACACTGGCTCCGTGCTGTTTGCTGATGGTGAGCCCTCTCTTATACATAGAGCATTTGTTCTGTCGGTTTTCTATCGTGCTTCCCCTTGATTTCAATTCACACATCGCTGAGCTTTGCCACCCTGTCTGGCTGGGGTCCCAAGAAAGCGCAATGCAGATAGTACTGCAGTGTGAAATGAAATGTAAGAATTTAATACTTCTGAATGTGTTGGATAACTTTGCACTTGCAGTGTGGACTTGTAAGGGTAGAGGCTTACGTGTCTCATTTTCTACCTGCACTGCCGAAATCTGGAGAAAAACAGTTGTTGCACATGAGATATTCAGCTGATGATTCTGTTGGGCTGTATATAAAGAAAAACACATCCACGCTAGTGGAAAGCCGTGTATGATTCACAGCATTGCTTACCAAGGTATGAAGGGCTTTTGGATGACCCCATCTAGGACTAGGAATAATGTCCATACTGTGTACTCATATGGATGCTATCATGCATAGTAGTATGTAACAGAAGTGTTTAATGATCCCAGAAAATCTCCACGTGCCATGTATCTCACAATAAACAGTGAAGCAATACATGAGTAATGAGAAGCATAGGCCTAAAACCATAGCTACATCTAACCTTGCCCAAAGATGACACATAGGCAGATTAAGTTGGAAAGGGCAAGGCCACCGTTTTATTGAAAGTTCCAACATAAACAACTTAACCAGTGCCAGTCATAGTTTTACATGTGAACAGAAACTTGCCATAGTCTAAAACAGCCTTTTTCAACCAAGGTGTCTAGGAACCATAAGGTGCCTTCCGGTTTATTCAGGGGTGCCTTGTCAAAATGCTTAATAATTGCCCAAAAAATGTATACAAGCCAACAGGTGGATTAAGCCTGCCTTTTAGTTACAAAAGGCCACATTACAACCCTCTTGCTGCCAGCGTGCTAACAACCAATGACCCCATTAGTTGTTAAGGAGGACATTGGGAATGCACAGCATCCTTGCATGCCCCCCCCCCTCCATCAGCATTTGGGTTACATTAGATGAGTGAGGGAGAGGGGAGAAACACTGGCATACTAGTCAGTACCGGTGTGCAAAGGTGTGTTTGCTTTGTAAGAATAGATCACCTCTAATATTGGGTGTCCTACACGTGTGGATGTTGCTGTGTTTAGTTTATTTTACATTTTTGAATGGGTTGTCTAGAGATGTGCAGAATTTTAAAGGGTTCCTTGACTGAAAAAAGGTTGAGAAACACTGGTCTAAAAGGCCTGTCCCTGCCATGAGTGCCAGATAGGCATTAGACTGACCCAAACTTCCACTCGAGGACATAGCCACATAAAACCACATTAATTGATGGCAAGGTCAAACCATGGATAAAGGTGTGACAACATCCTCTAATAGGGCAGCTCAAGGGCAACTGTTCTGAAGCTGAAGTTCCTCAGGTTAGCGGTGTGCAGGGGCGGACTGACCAATGGGGAACTCGGGCACTGCCCGAGGGCCCAGGGTCAGTAGGGGGCCCCATGAGATGTCCCTGGTACCTTTCATAGGCTTTTTTGGGTGTGATTTGAGTGTGGGCGAGGACACAGGGGCCCCATGATCCCCTATTGCCCGGGGACCTCATGAGTTGTCAGTCCGCCCCTGACAGTGTGTGCCGCATTGTAACATTTTAATAGAGTTAAGTCCCAAGGTTTATTCTGTCCTCTAATCTTTTACACTTGGGCTTGTGCAATCTTGGGACACACCCTCACATCCATCATTAAAGAAGTCTTGCACCAGAAGTCATAACAGTTCATTCCTTTCTCAGGCTTAGAGTTGCGTTTTTGATCAGATGACTATAATTAGAGATGAGCGAATCGAAGCATCCGAAGTGGAATTCGAGTCGAATATCGGAAAAATTTCGATTCGTGCCGAATCCGAAAAACAGCCTAATTCGGACGCGCGAATCGAAATTTTTCCGAAAATGGCGGCTGACATGTGCGGCGACGGAGCGGGGATGTCGGGGAAGGCGCGCAGACAAGGCGCGCTGCCCCATAATGCATTCCTCAACGACATGTGATCGCATCAGCCAATCAGCAGCCAGCCAGCCAGCACTGTGTAATGGTCGAGGTATATATAGCGGCCATTTTGGAAATCTTCATTTGCCTGCAGTCATTGAACAGAGGCAGACCGCTCTGTACTAGGGACAGGGACAGAGTTAGGGCCACAGAAACGAGAATTGGGGACAGAGAGAAGTTACTTAGGGACAGAGAACCATTACTCAGGGACACAGACTTGTTAATGAGGGCCACAGAATCGTTATTTAGGGACAAAGAAACGCTAGTTAGGGCCACAGAATTCATACTCAGGGACAGACAGAATTGTTACTCAGTGCCAGAGAATTGTTACTTAGGGCCACAGAAACGTTATTAGGGCCACAGAATTTTTACTCAGGGACAGACAGAATTGTTACTGAGTGCCAGAGAATTGTTACTCAGGGACAGACAGAATTGTTACTGAGTGCCAGAGAATTCTTAGGGCCACAGAATTCATTCTCAGGGACAGACAGAATTGTTACTCAGGGACAGACAGAATTGTTACTGAGTGCCAGAGAATTGTTACTCAGGGACAGACAGAATTGTTACTGAGTGCCAGAGAATTGTTACTCAGGGACAGACAGAATTGTTACTGAGTGCCAGAGAATTGTTACTCAGGGACAGACAGAATTGTTACTGAGTGCCAGAGAATTGTTACTCAGGGACAGACAGAATTGTTACTGAGTGCCAGAGAATTGTTACTCGCACAGACACAAAATTGTTACTTGCACAGACACAGAATTGTTACTCGCACAGACACAGAATTGTTACTCAGGGCCACAGAATTCATACTCAGGGATAGACAGAATTGTTACTGAGTGCCAGAGAATTGTTACTCAGGGACAGACAGAATTGTTACTGAGTGCCAGAGAATTGTTACTCAGGGACAGACAGAATTGTTACTGAGTGCCAGAGAATTGTTACTCGCACAGACACAAAATTGTTACTTGCACAGACACAGAATTGTTACTCGCACAGACACAGAATTGTTACTCAGGGCCACAGAATTCATACTCAGGGACAGACAGAATTGTTACTGAGTGCCAGAGAATTGTTACTCAGGGACAGACAGAATTGTTACTGAGTGCCAGAGAATTGTTACTCAGGGACAGACAGAATTGTTACTGAGTGCCAGAGAATTGTTACTCGCACAGACACAAAATTGTTACTTGCACAGACACAGAATTGTTACTCGCACAGACACAGAATTGTTACTCAGGGCCACAGAATTCATACTCAGGGACAGACAGAATTGTTACTGAGTGCCAGAGAATTGTTACTCAGGGACAGACAGAATTGTTACTGAGTGCCAGAGAATTGTTACTCAGGGACAGACAGAATTGTTACTGAGTGCCAGAGAATTGTTACTCGCACAGACACAAAATTGTTACTTGCACAGACACAGAATTGTTACTCGCACAGACACAGAATTGTTACTCAGGGCCACAGAATTCATACTCAGGGACAGACAGAATTGTTACTGAGTGCCAGAGAATTGTTACTCAGGGACAGACAGAATTGTTACTGAGTGCCAGAGAATTGTTACTCAGGGACAGACAGAATTGTTACTGAGTGCCAGAGAATTGTTACTCAGGGACAGACAGAATTGTTACTGAGTGCCAGAGAATTGTTACTCAGGGACAGACAGAATTGTTACTGAGTGCCAGAGAATTGTTACTCGCACAGACACAAAATTGTTACTTGCACAGACACAGAATTGTTACTCGCACAGACACAGAATTGTTACTCAGGGCCACAGAATTCATACTCAGGGACAGACAGAATTGTTACTGAGTGCCAGAGAATTGTTACTCAGGGACAGACAGAATTGTTACTGAGTGCCAGAGAATTGTTACTCAGGGACAGACAGAATTGTTACTGAGTGCCAGAGATTTGTTACTCGCACAGACACAAAATTGTTACTTGCACAGACACAGAATTGTTACTCGCACAGACACAGAATTGTTACTCAGGGCCACAGAATTCATACTCAGGGACAGACAGAATTGTTACTGAGTGCCAGAGAATTGTTACTCAGGGACAGACAGAATTGTTACTGAGTGCCAGAGAATTGTTACTCAGGGACAGACAGAATTGTTACTGAGTGCCAGAGAATTGTTACTCAGGGACAGACAGAATTGTTACTGAGTGCCAGAGAATTGTTACTCAGGGACAGACAGAATTGTTACTGAGTGCCAGAGAATTGTTACTCGCACAGACACAAAATTGTTACTTGCACAGACACAGAATTGTTACTCGCACAGACACAGAATTGTTACTCAGGGCCACAGAATTCATACTCAGGGACAGACAGAATTGTTACTGAGTGCCAGAGAATTGTTACTCAGGGACAGACAGAATTGTTACTGAGTGCCAGAGAATTGTTACTCAGGGACAGACAGAATTGTTACTGAGTGCCAGAGAATTGTTACTCGCACAGACACAAAATTGTTACTTGCACAGACACAGAATTGTTACTCGCACAGACACAGAATTGTTACTCAGGGCCACAGAATTCATACTCAGGGATAGACAGAATTGTTACTGAGTGCCAGAGAATTGTTACTCAGGGACAGACAGAATTGTTACTGAGTGCCAGAGAATTGTTACTCAGGGACAGACAGAATTGTTACTGAGTGCCAGAGAATTGTTACTCGCACAGACACAAAATTGTTACTTGCACAGACACAGAATTGTTACTCGCACAGACACAGAATTGTTACTCAGGGCCACAGAATTCATACTCAGGGACAGACAGAATTGTTACTGAGTGCCAGAGAATTGTTACTCAGGGACAGACAGAATTGTTACTGAGTGCCAGAGAATTGTTACTCGCACAGACACAAAATTGTTACTTGCACAGACACAGAATTGTTACTCGCACAGACACAGAATTGTTACTCAGGGCCACAGAATTCATACTCAGGGACAGACAGAATTGTTACTGAGTGCCAGAGAATTGTTACTCAGGGACAGACAGAATTGTTACTGAGTGCCAGAGAATTGTTACTCAGGGACAGACAGAATTGTTACTGAGTGCCAGAGATTTGTTACTCGCACAGACACAAAATTGTTACTTGCACAGACACAGAATTGTTACTCGCACAGACACAGAATTGTTACTCAGGGCCACAGAATTCATACTCAGGGACAGACAGAATTGTTACTGAGTGCCAGAGAATTGTTACTCAGGGACAGACAGAATTGTTACTGAGTGCCAGAGAATTGTTACTCAGGGACAGACAGAATTGTTACTGAGTGCCAGAGATTTGTTACTCGCACAGACACAAAATTGTTACTTGCACAGACACAGAATTGTTACTCGCACAGACACAGAATTGTTACTCAGGGCCACAGAATTCATACTCAGGGACAGACAGAATTGTTACTGAGTGCCAGAGAATTGTTACTCAGGGACAGACAGAATTGTTACTGAGTGCCAGAGAATTGTTACTCGCACAGACACAAAATTGTTACTTGCACAGACACAGAATTGTTACTCGCACAGACACAGAATTGTTACTCAGGGCCACAGAATTCATACTCAGGGACAGACAGAATTGTTACTGAGTGCCAGAGAATTGTTACTCAGGGACAGACAGAATTGTTACTGAGTGCCAGAGAATTGTTACTCAGGGACAGACAGAATTGTTACTGAGTGCCAGAGATTTGTTACTCGCACAGACACAAAATTGTTACTTGCACAGACACAGAATTGTTACTCGCACAGACACAGAATTGTTACTCAGGGCCACAGAATTCATACTCAGGGACAGACAGAATTGTTACTGAGTGCCAGAGAATTGTTACTCAGGGACACCTAATCGTTGAATTAAATAGTATGTCAGACAACATGCAGAGGAGTGGCAGAGGAGGCAATGTTTTAGGAGCGAGCAGACGTGGCAGCAGAGGAAGGGGTCGAGGCAGCAGTATTCGCAGCCAGAGGCCAGTGCTCCCGGTGTCATCCAGCGGTCGTGTCTCCACCGACAACCCTGCCGTCATTGATTGGTTGGCTCGGTCGTCTTCCTCTTCCCAGGTCACCTCTGACACCTACAGCCAACGGTCGGTGGGTACGTCAGACACAACCGTTAGTTGGCATGGCCCGGGACCAAGCCCACTGAAATCACGTGTCCTCTACCTGCCCCTGTCCTTTGCTGTTCCCTCACCAAGCGAAGTATCGCATGCTGTGGGCTCAGCCCCACTGTACAGTGAGGAAGAGCTAACAGAGGGCGGTCAGGAACGGGGGGAGACATCGGCCTTTTCAGCAGCCAAGCGAACAAGTACTGGCGAGGAGAGTGGCTCGGTAGCCGGTCTAGAGACAGGTCTGTCTCCTGACCCAGACGCAGCCGAGGGGGCTAGTAGTGAGGCGGAGACCCTACTTGATGATGAGGAGGTTGATCGCACTTGGCAGCCTCGTCGTCATCAGGCAATTTCTTCCGCATCATCAGGAGAAGAGGGTGGCAGCTTGGCAGCGAGCAAAACAGTCGGTGGGTTGCCCAGGAGACAGCAGCAGGGTCGCATCAGTGTCAGTGGAGCCAAACGTCCACGGAGTAGAGCACCAGCTCCACTGCAGCCTACCACCACGGCCAGTAGTGGTGCCGTTGCGCACGGAGGAAGTAGCAGTCAGCCAGTGAAGAGTAGCGGGGGCAAAGTTTCCTACTCGGTGGTGTGGCAATTTTTCCTCAAGCCGCCCGAGGAAGTAAACGTAGCCGTATGTCGACTATGTGGCCAGAAATGCAAGCGTGGCCAGGGGGCCCATGTTGGGACTACAGCGTTGCGTCAGCATATGCAGCGTCACCATTCGGTGGCCTGGGAAAACCGTGATAAACATACGGCGGTTCTGCCTGCCCCAGCCCCCGCTCCATCACCCGCTCCGTTACTTGCTCCGTCACCCGACGTCGTCAATCGCCCTCTATCAGCCAGTCAAGGCTCCAACACCTCTGCTGAGGGGAGTTGTCGCTCATTGGCATCTTCCGCTCGTTCAGATGCTCCTTCTCCTGCTACTCCTCTTCTCGGATTCCGTCAACAGTCTTTCTTGGAATCCGTATCCAAGAGACAACAGTTTGCGAGCACGCACCCGACGGTGCAAAAGCTGAACGTCCTCCTGTCCAAGTTGCTGGTGCTGCAGTCCCTCCCTTTCCAACTGGTGGACTCAGCACCTTTCCGAGAAATGATGGCTTGTGCCGCGCCGCGGTGGAGAGTGCCAAGCCGTCATTTCTTTGCCCAAAAGGCAGTGCCAGCCCTGCATTCACATGCAGAAGAGATGGTGGGCCAGTCTTTGAGCATGTCGGTCTCTGCCAAAGTGCACGGCAGCGCCGACGTGTGGAGCTGTAACTACGGTCAGGGACAGTATATGTCATTTACGGCCCACTGGGTGAACGTGGTGCCGGCACAGCCGCACCAGCAACTTGGACAGGTCACGACGCTTTTGCCTCCACGTTTGCACGTCCTTGGTCCAGCAAGCATGTCCGCCTCTACCACCTCTTTTTCCGCCGTGTCCTCAGCCGCCACCCCCGTGCCAAGTCCCATTACCCGACCGGCATATCACATGTGCAGGGCGCAACGGTGTCACGCTGTGCTGCACCTGGTATGCCTTGGCGAACGTAGTCACACAGGGGAGGAACTGCTGAGTGTAATGAACAGAGAAATCGACAGATGGCTGTCTCCGCGCAAACTAAAAATCGGAACCATGTTGACTGACAACGGAAAGAACATGGTGTCTGCTCTGCGTCAAGGAAGGTTGTGCCATGCGCCATGCATGGCTCACGTGTTCAATCTGGTTGTCAAGCGGTTCCTAAAATCCACCATCCCACTGCAAGACATCCTTAAAATGTCACGTAAACTGTGCATGCATTTCAGCCATTCCTACACCGCAAAGAACACCCTCATTGAGCTGCAGCGTCAGAACGGAATTCCACAGCATCGCCTGATCTGCGACGTTGCAACAAGGTGGAATTCAACCCTACACATGTTAGACCGCCTTTACGAGCAGCGAAAGGCCATCACCGATTTCCTGATGTTACAAGCGGATAAAGGTACTCCCCTGTGTAACTTAGATGTCAGCCATTGGCAGCTCATGCGTGACACCTGCCGCTTGCTCAGGCCCTTTGAGGAGGCCACGCTATTCGTGAGTCGGCAGGACTATGGGATGAACGACGTCATTCCTCTGTTGCACGTCCTGGAACAAATGCTGTTAACAATGGCTGGTCAGGGTGCGGTAGACGTGGCGCACAGATCTCAACGCCACATGACCCCTGTGGGGGCAGGACAGGAAGAAGAGGAGGAGGTAGAGGAGGACATTTGTGCTCAGGAATTATTGAGTGAAATGGGTGGTTTTTCCACTCAGCGGACAGGAGTGGAGGAGCAGGAGCATCTGGTAGAGGAGGAGGAGGAGGAGACAGAGGACCCAGACGCACCGTGGCAGTATGCTGTGGAGATGGAGGCAGGGAGTCCCTCGCATTCCTTGGCACAAATGGCCCATAGCATGCTCGGTTGCTTGCGTAGCGACAGCCGAATAATAACCATCAGACAGAGGGATGACTTTTGGCTGTCCACCTTGTTGGACCCTCGCTACCGGTCCAAAATGGTGGCCTTTTTCACACCTGCTGAGAGGGAGGCCAAAATTACGTACTATAAAAACCACCTATGTAGTCAGTTGGTCTCTGCCTTTGTGCGCCAACGTCCATCCTCAGACACTGTGGGCCCTGTGCGCTCGCGTTCCGCTGGCATGGCAGCAGGGGAGGGGTGGGGTGGTAGGAGCAGTGGCAGCTCCACCAGCAGCGGCTGCCTCAGTCTGCAGTCGATGATGAGTAGCTTTCTTCACCAGCGCAGTGAGGAAACTACTAACCAGCCGCAGCAGCAGCAGCAGCATCAGGTGGACCTGGAGCAGGAGCTCAAACAACAGGCTTGGGCCTACTTGGACAGCACCCTGCCAACCGAGGTAGACAATCCCCTTGACTACTGGGCAACGAAACTTGACCTTTGGCCCCAACTAGCTGAATTTGCCCTTGAAAGGCTGTCATGCCCGGCCAGTAGCGTGGCATCGGAGCGCGTGTTTAGTGCGGCAGGAGGTATTGTAACTCCGCGGAGGACACGACTGTCCACCCAAAGTGTGGAGAGACTCACGTTTGTGAAAATGAATCAGGCGTGGATTAGTCTGGATTTCAAACCACCAGTTCCTGACACAACTGACTAAATCCGCCATGAATCATGCCTCAAACATGTGCCACTTTCAGGTCTCCTCACACTGCTGGTGTGTTTAATTTTTTGACATAGGGTGCTGGCAGATTACGGGCCTCCTATAGCTGCTGCCAGGCCCCTAATCTGCCATAGGCCCCTATATACCGCCTCCTCATGCTGCTGCCAAGTCCAGAGTCTGTCATGGGTCCCTGTATGGCCTCCCATTGCTGCTGTCTCCATCGCCACACTCTGCTGCCATGTGCCACTTTCAGGTCTCTTCACACTGCTGGTGTGTTAAATTTTTTGACATAGGGTGCAGGCAGATTACGGGCCTCACATAGCTGCTGCCAGGCCCCTAATCTGCCATGGGCCCCTATATACCGCCTCCTCATGCTGCTGCCAAGTCTAGAGTCTGTCATGGGTCCCTGTACGGCCTCCCATTGCTGCTGTCTCCATCGCCACACTCTGCTGCCATGTGCCACTTTCAGGTCTCCTCACACTGCTGGTGTGTAGAATTTTTTGACATAGGGTGCTGGCAGATTATGGGCCTCCTATAGCTGCTGCCAGGCCCCTAATCTGCCATAGGCCCCTATATACCGCCTCCTCATGCTGCTGCCAGGTCCAGAGTCTCTCATGGGTCCCTGTACGGCCTCCCATTGCTGCTGTCTCCATCGCCACACTCTGCCATGTGCCACTTTCAGGTCTCCTCACACACTGCTGGTGTGTAGAATTTTTTGACATAGGGTGCTGGCAGATTATGGGCCTCACATAGCTGCTGCCAGGCCCCTAATCTGCCATGGGCCCCTATATACCGCCTCCTCATGCTGCTGCCAAGTCCAGAGTCTGTCATGGGTCCCTGTATGGCCTCCCATTGCTGCTGTCTCCATCGCCACACTCTGCTGCCATGTGCCACTTTCAGGTCTCTTCACACTGCTGGTGTGTTAAATTTTTTGACATAGGGTGCAGGCAGATTACGGGCCTCACATAGCTGCTGCCAGGCCCCTAATCTGCCATGGGCCCCTATATACCGCCTCCTCATGCTGCTGCCAAGTCCAGAGTCTCTCATGGGTCCCTGTACGGCCTCCCATTGCTGCTGTCTCCATCGCCACACTCTGCTGCCATGTGCCACTTTCAGGTCTCTTCACACTGCTGGTGTGTTAAATTTTTTGACATAGGGTGCAGGCAGATTACGGGCCTCACATAGCTGCTGCCAGGCCCCTAATCTGCCATGGGCCCCTATATACCGCCTCCTCATGCTGCTGCCAAGTCCAGAGTCTGTCATGGGTCCCTGTATGGCCTCCCATTGCTGCTGTCTCCATCGCCACACTCTGCTGCCATGTGCCACTTTCAGGTCTCTTCACACTGCTGGTGTGTTAAATTTTTTGACATAGGGTGCAGGCAGATTACGGGCCTCACATAGCTGCTGCCAGGCCCCTAATCTGCCATGGGCCCCTATATACCGCCTCCTCATGCTGCTGCCAAGTCCAGAGTCTCTCATGGGTCCCTGTACGGCCTCCCATTGCTGCTGTCTCCATCGCCACACTCTGCTGCCATGTGCCACTTTCAGGTCTCTTCACACTGCTGGTGTGTTAAATTTTTTGACATAGGGTGCAGGCAGATTACGGGCCTCACATAGCTGCTGCCAGGCCCCTAATCTGCCATGGGCCCCTATATACCGCCTCCTCATGCTGCTGCCAAGTCCAGAGTCTGTCATGGGTCCCTGTATGGCCTCCCATTGCTGCTGTCTCCATCGCCACACTCTGCTGCCATGTGCCACTTTCAGGTCTCTTCACACTGCTGGTGTGTTAAATTTTTTGACATAGGGTGCAGGCAGATTACGGGCCTCACATAGCTGCTGCCAGGCCCCTAATCTGCCATGGGCCCCTATATACCGCCTCCTCATGCTGCTGCCAAGTCCAGAGTCTCTCATGGGTCCCTGTACGGCCTCCCATTGCTGCTGTCTCCATCGCCACACTCTGCTGCCATGTGCCACTTTCAGGTCTCTTCACACTGCTGGTGTGTTAAATTTTTTGACATAGGGTGCAGGCAGATTACGGGCCTCACATAGCTGCTGCCAGGCCCCTAATCTGCCATGGGCCCCTATATACCGCCTCCTCATGCTGCTGCCAAGTCCAGAGTCTGTCATGGGTCCCTGTATGGCCTCCCATTGCTGCTGTCTCCATCGCCACACTCTGCTGCCATGTGCCACTTTCAGGTCTCTTCACACTGCTGGTGTGTTAAATTTTTTGACATAGGGTGCAGGCAGATTACGGGCCTCACATAGCTGCTGCCAGGCCCCTAATCTGCCATGGGCCCCTATATACCGCCTCCTCATGCTGCTGCCAAGTCTAGAGTCTGTCATGGGTCCCTGTACGGCCTCCCATTGCTGCTGTCTCCATCGCCACACTCTGCTGCCATGTGCCACTTTCAGGTCTCCTCACACTGCTGGTGTGTAGAATTTTTTGACATAGGGTGCTGGCAGATTATGGGCCTCCTATAGCTGCTGCCAGGCCCCTAATCTGCCATAGGCCCCTATATACCGCCTCCTCATGCTGCTGCCAGGTCCAGAGTCTCTCATGGGTCCCTGTACGGCCTCCCATTGCTGCTGTCTCCATCGCCACACTCTGCCATGTGCCACTTTCAGGTCTCCTCACACACTGCTGGTGTGTAGAATTTTTTGACATAGGGTGCTGGCAGATTATGGGCCTCCTATAGCTGCTGCCAGGCCCCTAATCTGCCATAGGCCCCTATATACCGCTTCCTCATGCTGCTGCCAGGTCCAGAGTCTCTCATGGGTCCCTGTACGGCCTCCCATTGCTGCTGTCTCCATCGCCACACTCTGCCATGTGCCACTTTCAGGTCTCCTCACACACTGCTGGTGTGTTACATTTTTTGACATAGGGTGCAGGCAGATTACGGGCCTCACATAGCTGCTGCCAGGCCCCTAATCTGCCATGGGCCCCTATATACCGCCTCCTCATGCTGCTGCCAAGTCCAGAGTCTGTCATGGGTCCCTGTATGGCCTCCCATTGCTGCTGTCTCCATCGCCACACTCTGCTGCCATGTGCCACTTTCAGGTCTCTTCACACTGCTGGTGTGTTAAATTTTTTGACATAGGGTGCAGGCAGATTACGGGCCTCACATAGCTGCTGCCAGGCCCCTAATCTGCCATGGGCCCCTATATACCGCCTCCTCATGCTGCTGCCAAGTCCAGAGTCTCTCATGGGTCCCTGTACGGCCTCCCATTGCTGCTGTCTCCATCGCCACACTCTGCTGCCATGTGCCACTTTCAGGTCTCTTCACACTGCTGGTGTGTTAAATTTTTTGACATAGGGTGCAGGCAGATTACGGGCCTCACATAGCTGCTGCCAGACATGTAATCTGCCATGGGCCCCCGTACCGACTCCTCATGCTGTGACGTTGCAACAAGGTGGAATTCAACCCTACATATGTTAGACCGCCTTTACGAACAGCTAAAGGCCATCACAGATTTCCTGATGTTAAAAGCGGATAAAGGTACTCCCTGTGTAACTTAGATGTCAGCCATTGGCAGCTCATGTGTGACACCTGCGCTTGCTCAGGCCCTTTGAGGAGGCCACGCTATTCGTGAGTCGGCAGGACTATGGGATGAATGAGGTCAAATCGGCCATGGGCCCCCGTACCGCCTGTTCACGCTGATGCTGGTCCCACAGTGTGACCTGGGTCCCTGTACGGCCTTCCATTGCTTCCACTCTGCCATGTGCCACTTTGAAATCTCCTCACACTCCTGCGGTTGTCCATTTTGTCATAGGTTGCTGGCAGATTACAGGCCTTCCATAGGTGCCACCAAGCCCCATATCGGCCATGGGCCCCCGTACCGCCTGGTCACGCTGCTGCTGGGCCCATAGTGTGACCTGGGTCCCTGTACCGCCTCCCATTGCTCCCACTCTGCCATGTGCCACTTTCAGGTCTCCTCACACACTGCTGGTGTGTAGAATTTTTTGACATAGGGTGCTGGCAGATTATGGGCCTCACATAGCTGCTGCCAGGCCCCTAATCTGCCATGGGCCCCTATATACCGCCTCCTCATGCTGCTGCCAAGTCCAGAGTCTGTCATGGGTCCCTGTATGGCCTCCCATTGCTGCTGTCTCCATCGCCACACTCTGCTGCCATGTGCCACTTTCAGGTCTCTTCACACTGCTGGTGTGTTAAATTTTTTGACATAGGGTGCAGGCAGATTACGGGCCTCACATAGCTGCTGCCAGGCCCCTAATCTGCCATGGGCCCCTATATACCGCCTCCTCATGCTGCTGCCAAGTCCAGAGTCTCTCATGGGTCCCTGTACGGCCTCCCATTGCTGCTGTCTCCATCGCCACACTCTGCTGCCATGTGCCACTTTCAGGTCTCTTCACACTGCTGGTGTGTTAAATTTTTTGACATAGGGTGCAGGCAGATTACGGGCCTCACATAGCTGCTGCCAGGCCCCTAATCTGCCATGGGCCCCTATATACCGCCTCCTCATGCTGCTGCCAAGTCCAGAGTCTGTCATGGGTCCCTGTATGGCCTCCCATTGCTGCTGTCTCCATCGCCACACTCTGCTGCCATGTGCCACTTTCAGGTCTCTTCACACTGCTGGTGTGTTAAATTTTTTGACATAGGGTGCAGGCAGATTACGGGCCTCACATAGCTGCTGCCAGGCCCCTAATCTGCCATGGGCCCCTATATACCGCCTCCTCATGCTGCTGCCAAGTCCAGAGTCTCTCATGGGTCCCTGTACGGCCTCCCATTGCTGCTGTCTCCATCGCCACACTCTGCTGCCATGTGCCACTTTCAGGTCTCTTCACACTGCTGGTGTGTTAAATTTTTTGACATAGGGTGCAGGCAGATTACGGGCCTCACATAGCTGCTGCCAGGCCCCTAATCTGCCATGGGCCCCTATATACCGCCTCCTCATGCTGCTGCCAAGTCCAGAGTCTGTCATGGGTCCCTGTATGGCCTCCCATTGCTGCTGTCTCCATCGCCACACTCTGCTGCCATGTGCCACTTTCAGGTCTCTTCACACTGCTGGTGTGTTAAATTTTTTGACATAGGGTGCAGGCAGATTACGGGCCTCACATAGCTGCTGCCAGGCCCCTAATCTGCCATGGGCCCCTATATACCGCCTCCTCATGCTGCTGCCAAGTCCAGAGTCTCTCATGGGTCCCTGTACGGCCTCCCATTGCTGCTGTCTCCATCGCCACACTCTGCTGCCATGTGCCACTTTCAGGTCTCTTCACACTGCTGGTGTGTTAAATTTTTTGACATAGGGTGCAGGCAGATTACGGGCCTCACATAGCTGCTGCCAGGCCCCTAATCTGCCATGGGCCCCTATATACCGCCTCCTCATGCTGCTGCCAAGTCCAGAGTCTGTCATGGGTCCCTGTATGGCCTCCCATTGCTGCTGTCTCCATCGCCACACTCTGCTGCCATGTGCCACTTTCAGGTCTCTTCACACTGCTGGTGTGTTAAATTTTTTGACATAGGGTGCAGGCAGATTACGGGCCTCACATAGCTGCTGCCAGGCCCCTAATCTGCCATGGGCCCCTATATACCGCCTCCTCATGCTGCTGCCAAGTCTAGAGTCTGTCATGGGTCCCTGTACGGCCTCCCATTGCTGCTGTCTCCATCGCCACACTCTGCTGCCATGTGCCACTTTCAGGTCTCCTCACACTGCTGGTGTGTAGAATTTTTTGACATAGGGTGCTGGCAGATTATGGGCCTCCTATAGCTGCTGCCAGGCCCCTAATCTGCCATAGGCCCCTATATACCGCCTCCTCATGCTGCTGCCAGGTCCAGAGTCTCTCATGGGTCCCTGTACGGCCTCCCATTGCTGCTGTCTCCATCGCCACACTCTGCCATGTGCCACTTTCAGGTCTCCTCACACACTGCTGGTGTGTAGAATTTTTTGACATAGGGTGCTGGCAGATTATGGGCCTCCTATAGCTGCTGCCAGGCCCCTAATCTGCCATAGGCCCCTATATACCGCTTCCTCATGCTGCTGCCAGGTCCAGAGTCTCTCATGGGTCCCTGTACGGCCTCCCATTGCTGCTGTCTCCATCGCCACACTCTGCCATGTGCCACTTTCAGGTCTCCTCACACACTGCTGGTGTGTTACATTTTTTGACATAGGGTGCAGGCAGATTACGGGCCTCACATAGCTGCTGCCAGGCCCCTAATCTGCCATGGGCCCCTATATACCGCCTCCTCATGCTGCTGCCAAGTCCAGAGTCTGTCATGGGTCCCTGTATGGCCTCCCATTGCTGCTGTCTCCATCGCCACACTCTGCTGCCATGTGCCACTTTCAGGTCTCTTCACACTGCTGGTGTGTTAAATTTTTTGACATAGGGTGCAGGCAGATTACGGGCCTCACATAGCTGCTGCCAGGCCCCTAATCTGCCATGGGCCCCTATATACCGCCTCCTCATGCTGCTGCCAAGTCCAGAGTCTCTCATGGGTCCCTGTACGGCCTCCCATTGCTGCTGTCTCCATCGCCACACTCTGCTGCCATGTGCCACTTTCAGGTCTCTTCACACTGCTGGTGTGTTAAATTTTTTGACATAGGGTGCAGGCAGATTACGGGCCTCACATAGCTGCTGCCAGACATGTAATCTGCCATGGGCCCCCGTACCGACTCCTCATGCTGTGACGTTGCAACAAGGTGGAATTCAACCCTACATATGTTAGACCGCCTTTACGAACAGCTAAAGGCCATCACAGATTTCCTGATGTTAAAAGCGGATAAAGGTACTCCCTGTGTAACTTAGATGTCAGCCATTGGCAGCTCATGTGTGACACCTGCGCTTGCTCAGGCCCTTTGAGGAGGCCACGCTATTCGTGAGTCGGCAGGACTATGGGATGAATGAGGTCAAATCGGCCATGGGCCCCCGTACCGCCTGTTCACGCTGATGCTGGTCCCACAGTGTGACCTGGGTCCCTGTACGGCCTTCCATTGCTTCCACTCTGCCATGTGCCACTTTGAAATCTCCTCACACTCCTGCGGTTGTCCATTTTGTCATAGGTTGCTGGCAGATTACAGGCCTTCCATAGGTGCCACCAAGCCCCATATCGGCCATGGGCCCCCGTACCGCCTGGTCACGCTGCTGCTGGGCCCATAGTGTGACCTGGGTCCCTGTACCGCCTCCCATTGCTCCCACTCTGCCATGTGCCACTTTCAGGTCTCCTCACACACTGCTGGTGTGTTACATTTTTTGACATAGGGTGCAGGCAGATTACGGGCCTCACATAGCTGCTGCCAGGCCCCTAATCTGCCATGGGCCCCTATATACCGCCTCCTCATGCTGCTGCCAAGTCCAGAGTCTGTCATGGGTCCCTGTATGGCCTCCCATTGCTGCTGTCTCCATCGCCACACTCTGCTGCCATGTGCCACTTTCAGGTCTCTTCACACTGCTGGTGTGTTAAATTTTTTGACATAGGGTGCAGGCAGATTACGGGCCTCACATAGCTGCTGCCAGGCCCCTAATCTGCCATGGGCCCCTATATACCGCCTCCTCATGCTGCTGCCAAGTCCAGAGTCTCTCATGGGTCCCTGTACGGCCTCCCATTGCTGCTGTCTCCATCGCCACACTCTGCTGCCATGTGCCACTTTCAGGTCTCTTCACACTGCTGGTGTGTTAAATTTTTTGACATAGGGTGCAGGCAGATTACGGGCCTCACATAGCTGCTGCCAGACATGTAATCTGCCATGGGCCCCCGTACCGACTCCTCATGCTGTGACGTTGCAACAAGGTGGAATTCAACCCTACATATGTTAGACCGCCTTTACGAACAGCTAAAGGCCATCACAGATTTCCTGATGTTAAAAGCGGATAAAGGTACTCCCTGTGTAACTTAGATGTCAGCCATTGGCAGCTCATGTGTGACACCTGCGCTTGCTCAGGCCCTTTGAGGAGGCCGCGCTATTCGTGAGTCGGCAGGACTATGGGATGAATGAGGTCAAATCGGCCATGGGCCCCCGTACCGCCTGTTCACGCTGATGCTGGTCCCACAGTGTGACCTGGGTCCCTGTACGGCCTTCCATTGCTTCCACTCTGCCATGTGCCACTTTGAAATCTCCTCACACTCCTGCGGTTGTCCATTTTGTCATAGGTTGCTGGCAGATTACAGGCCTTCCATAGGTGCCACCAAGCCCCATATCGGCCATGGGCCCCCGTACCGCCTGGTCACGCTGCTGCTGGGCCCATAGTGTGACCTGGGTCCCTGTACCGCCTCCCATTGCTCCCACTCTGCCATGTGCCACTTTCAGGTCTCCTCACGCTCCTGCTGGTTTCCATTTTGTCATAGGTTGCTGTATGGCCTCCCATTGCTGCTGCCTCCACCGCCACACTGTGGCTCCAAACACTGGTTTTGGCCCCGTGACTGGCCAAAGGAGTGAAGTGTGCAGTGATTCTAAGATCGACGGCACTCATCTGCATGTCATACTGACAGACAGTATTATTTCTCTTCCCCAGCAGACTCCAAGGGCATTTAAATTAAAGGTACAGTGTTCTGCACTAATATTAAGTCTCTCTGAAGCCTAGAAACACCCTTTTTTAAGTTAAATTCACAGCGAATTTATTCGACTCGAATCGAATATTGTCCACGAATTCGCCGAATCAGTCGAATCGAATTTTTCATTTCTTCGCTCATCTCTAACTATAATGATTCTGCCCCAGCACACATGCTACAACGCTGAACAGGTGTAGATGGTAAAAACCTCCAAGGGTCCTACTGATCATTGTGCTGACAATCTCAGGTATTCATCCAGTCCTTTTGTTGTCTGCTGGTTTTCCAATCTTCATCTGCCTTGATACAAATCTATTTGCAAATTGCTCTTCCATGAGTCATATTTAAATTCAATCCAAAACTCCATGATATCACTTTTTATCAGCTCTAGCACTGTGCCATCTTCCAAAATCACCTTCTAAAACCAGCACCTTGGTACATCAATCTCCTGGTCCTCTTCAATGCTCAGTGGTTCCTGCTGGCCACCTCTATATCAGTACTATGTCCTGTAGTGATGTGTAGGTCAAAAGAAGGAACCGCTCGCGAAGCATTGGATTCAGAAAAATACTTTTGTGGCTGATTACTCTGAAATAGAACAGGCTTTGGTGGGTAAAGTGAGTATTTACTCTCTCTCCTGTCTTAGCTATGAGGGATGTTACTATTTATTTTTCACAACAGGATTTCTTGAAAACATAGGTATAACCAACTTTTTTTTAGTTTTGGATAGAGTAGAGAAAGATTAGAACCTCTGTTAGGTTTGTTGCCTGTGTTACTGCTATTAGTCCCATTGACCATTGTCATATGACAGACAGTGAAGGAAAATCCAAATTTTACGATTGTCACAGAGCAAGAGCTTTTCCAACGGGAACATCTGTTTCTATGTTGTCTAAGAAGGAGTTTCTCTTTACTATATAGGAACTTTCTATTTCTGTTGTATATAAGGGGCAAGAAGTGAATCCTTCTTCTTAGCACAACCCCCTTCAAATTACCCTTTCAGCACAAATCATTCCTCCCCACCCAAATCTCCCCTCCTAACACAAATCCCTACCCAATCCCCCCTCCTAGCAAAAATCATCTCAATCTCCTCTCCTAGCACAAATTTCCTCCAAATCCCCCTCCTAGCACAAATCCCCCCTCCCAGCAACAGTCCTCTTACTTCTTTCTCCAACCTAGGACAAATTTCCCCATATCACTCCTCTAGCTAAAACCCATCTAAATTGTCCTTCCCAGCATAAAATTCTCCCACATTACCAAAATTTTACCTTTCCCGTTTAGCACAAATCCCCCCAACCCCCCTCCCCCAAAATCTCCCTCCTACTCCTAGCACATACCCCCCCCCATCATTCCCATTACCCTTCCCACGACAAGCCCTAGCCCCCATCTCTCCTCCTCTCCTACACAGACCTCTCATCTCATGCCCCCCCCCCCTTTTCATTGTGTACAGGTACCCTGGCCTGTAAGTTCCAACTCCTCCCCAAACTTAAGAGGTGGGAAACCAGGTATGTGTGTAGTAGTTGTACTCTCACTCCTGTCAGTGAATCGATCCTCTTTACAGCAAATGACACAGGATCACCCTTGGATTGGACTGTACAAAGTTTGATTACCCTGCTCCCTATCTCCTCCAATGACTGCTCTTCTCTCGGCAGCAGGGAGAAGGGAATGAATCAGACACTAAGCATGCCGATGTTAGAGCGATCCTGTGTCATCTGCTTTATAGAGGATCGCTCCACTGATGGGAGAGGAGAGAAAAGCCAGCACCTCCCAGCTCTCTTAAGTCATCTCTCCTTTGCAAGCTTTACTGCTCCAGGCTGCTCTCCCCTTTTCCCAGCCATGTGTGTGGGGATGGGGGAAGGCACTCAGCGGCTAGGTACAGCATCCATGTAAAGACCAGCCTGAGTGGCACAACTGAAATCTGGAGGGGGGGGGCACCCCAGCATCTGCTAGATCAAGCCATGGCAGAGAGTAGGAAAACCAATGGCTGTGCCACAGGAGGCTGTCTAGTTCTCCTATGTAGTAGTATAGTTGCGTCAGATGAAGTTCGTGTCCATGACGTCATCGCGTACTTGAATACAGGAAGTGTTATGTGTGTTCCCGGGATGCACTTGTTTAAGAAAAGCACTTTTATTCTTCAATCCTGCAAGTGCAATACTTTTTTTTAATAAGGAGCATTTTAGCAGTTTTAAACTATGTGGATGTGTTTGATGTTTCCACGCCTGCCCTTGGCACCTGAGGTGGATTCATGAATGCCATCAGCGTTTACATAAGATCCATGTGAGAATATCCTATGTAAAGAATTGAGAGTGGTGGACATCCGTCCTGTGGGGTTGAATCTGCTGACTGTTGGCTTTAATGTCATATGTTGGTTTGACTCCATGCTTACTGTATGTGGGTTCTCCTGGTGGTGGATCACAACCCAAGCTTATCCACATGGGGTGCCATGTTCAACCATTTTGAAGTGATTCTTAGGCATTGAATTTCAAATATCACAACGGTGCTGACATTTTGCGACTTTATTCATCATTTTCATTATGACTATATAACCTTGTGCACTGTTCATTTTTGTATCACATCACATGTAGCGCTGCACTATGTATTATTAAGTTAATGTCCACACACCAGATAAATGTGTCTATGGATGGCCAAGGTTTCTGTGTGTAGCATGGACCCCTGATCAACCCCACTGATATGCCCCAGGTTCTCTTCCCAATGTGTGTACAAGCAGCCAGGCACACAATAACTTGGACAGTCTCAACTCAATGACCAGGCAAGGAATGTCCTTATATGCCTTAATGCTCGTTGAACTTGGTTGGCGTGCAGGGTGGCCTTTGGGATACTCCAAATTTAGTTCACAAAAGACTAGAGGAAACACTGCCTTGTCTACACTCTTCAGGACAATTCCCATCTTGGCAGACAATAGGAGAACAAGCAAGCCTAGGACTCCAAGCAAAGAAAAGGTCCAAAATCAGCAGCACTGGATCAGATGCTCAAAGGATCACTAGGATCCCACACTCAGCACAGTGATCAAGCTGTTATAGACAGCTATCTGTATCTAGCCATGACCAGGAGGTGGTGGGACAGGCTCCTGATCCTGTGAACACTGTGACACCCAATCACAGTGTTCACGTGATCAGAAAGTCCAGCCTGCTCTCTGGGCGTAAAGAACCAATTAAAGGGACACAAGGTTAAAAGGAATGAATTCGATTACGTTGATTCAACATTGTAGGCTGCCTGCCTGCTGTTTTCTAAAGATGGCCATACAGTAGTAGAACTTTGAAATTTTTCATTTTAAGAAATTTCATTTGATTTTTTAATCTTTAATGGGGTCAAATCGGTATCAAAGACTTTGATACTGATTATAACAATTTCTATACGAATAACTTTGGTACGAACATTTGTTAAAAAAGTCTACTATTTACCATCATCATTTGCAGTGATGTTTCTGCTTTGGACTAAGCACTACAGTAGTTCTAGACTTTGGTCTCCAGTGCTGCATAGTCACCTAGGGTGGTGCAAGTAAGGCTGGGTTCACACCGATGCGCTGCTTTTTGGGCTCAGTGCAATTGTATGTGCATTTTGCACATGTTTTTAAGGCATGTTCCCACTGACTTTAACCACTTTCCCGCCACCCTATAGCAGATATACTGCAACAGGGCGGCAGGGGTGCGCAAAATCATGTATATAATATATATGTGATTTTGCATTTCTGGGTAGAGGGTGCGCACCCTACCCACGCCACTATTTGTGGCCTCAGCTGTCAATCACTGTGTTCCGGCCGGTGATTGCCGAGTAATACCGATGGGGGGGGGGGGGAGAACTGTATGTAAACAACACAGATCTCTCCCCTGTCAGCTCCAGCACACTGCTTTTGTATGGTTCTGCATAGCAGAGCCATACAAAGCAATGTGGTTACAATTGAAAGCACAGACACAGCTTACAGTGAAACACACCCAGCACACAGTTAACCCTTTGATCGCCCACATGTTAACCCCTTCATGCCCAGTTTACACGTATTGGGATTTTTTTTAGCAAAGACATGGAGCAAAATACATTTTGGCCTACATTTATGACGAAATCTGATTTTTTTAAATATTTTTACTGGACATGTTTAATAGCACAAAGTCAAAAATATTGTGTTTTTTTTTCAAAATTGTCAGGTTTTTTTGTTTATAGCACAAAAAATAAAAAACGCACAGGCGATCAAATACCACCAAAAAAAGCTAAATTTGTGGGGAAAAAAGGGCGTAAATTTCATTTGGGTGCAGCGTTGCATGACCGCGTAATTGTCAGTTAAAATAACACAAATGGCCGTAATGCAAAAAATGGAATGGTCAGGGGGGGGGGGGGGGGGGGTAAATCCTCTGGCCTGTGTGTTTTCATGAAAGCACATTGAGGTTCTGCATGCATCTTTGATTCACTTTCCGAAAACACACATTCTAATAGAAGTCAGTGGAAACAAGATGTGTCTAAAATGCCATACAATGAAGCTGCGCCCAAACCCCAGCAGCCCCAGAGTCAGACTGAATAGTAAAGAAGTTCACATTGCTGGAACTGTTCATCATATCATCACAAAAAGTAACCTAAGTGTTTCGGGGATCAGCAACACTTCTCTTTCATCAGGGTTCGGTGAACTTTAGGATAGCCCTTTAATTTGCCGATAAAATGATTACAACAATGGTTCTGTCTATTTCCATTTAGGCAGAGTAGCAAACCAAATGGAGGAGTTTTGTTGGACCTTGAAATGTGTTGGCTGTTTTATATGAATAGGATGAACAATTAATGCAAACTGGACTCCTGACCGAAAAACCTTGAAATGCTTTGGCTGTTTTATAGGATGAAGAATTAATGCAAACTCAGTCAAGACAAAAAGACATTGTGCAGGACTGTAAGCAGGAATGAGAAAACAACTGCTGCAAAAGTGACTGCAGAGCTCAATCTCAGTCCTGTGAAGACTGAGTCCCGCGAAGACTGAGATTGAGCTCTGCGGTCACTTTTGCAGCAGTTGTTTTCTCATCCCGGGTCACAGACCTGCACAATGTCATTTTGTCTCTGTTGGTCAGTTGACCACGTCAACCGCACTTATGCTTACCAGACAACGTTTTCCTGGAAGCTGTATATACCGCCATGACCTTTGATACTGGACCTCACGACATGGCAAATAAATTGGCGACTTCAGTCACAGAGGCACCAGCTAAGCGGCACCAACAATCTGCCCTCTTTAACCCCTTCACGCATAAGGGTAAAACAAATCGTAATGCCTAAGCACAATTTTGCAACTTTGACATGTGTTAGTAAAACCGTACATATTATCACAACGACTTCGTACATCCAGGTGGATTACACCTCAGTTTTTTCAGGACAAATTGGGCTTTCATTTGATGGTAAATGGTAATGGATATATCCTGATTTTCTTTTTATTATCAAAGGTAAACTGGGCCAAAATAGTAAAAAAAAAATGTTTTTAAATTTAGCTGTGTGTTTCTTGTTACTACCATAACCTACCACCAAAGAACTACCCAAAATAAATTTTCCAGCTCTTGACGATCGCAGCGATACCATATATGTGTATGTTATTTGTTGTTCGTACCCATAGTACAGCCCAGAAACAATAGTGCACATTTTTTTTTTACCTAAAGCATACTGACACCAATACCAATAAAAAAAAAATTCCTGACCTTTGACCTTGACCTTTGACCCTGACCTTGACCCAAACACTTACGCTGGCACTGAACTAGATCAAACCTTGATCTAGGTATTTTTTTCTTTATTTTGTCTTCTATTTTTATTTATATTTATTTATTTAACTTTTTTTTTTTAACAAACATCCACCCCCCCCACTATGCCAGGAGTTAGAGAGATACCATGTATCTCTCTCCTCCATTCATTGAGAGAAAAAAAAAAGAGGGGGCTGGGCTGTACAGTGACTGATCACTGATAGCCAATCAAAGGCTATTCCAGTGTTCATGTGACCCGTTATTGGGAGTCCCAGGTCCTGATCGTTAGAACGAGACCCGTGGCTCTCAGTGACACCACTGTCTTTGTGCTGGGAGCGCACTGTGCAGCACGCTCCCAGCAAAAAGACAGGTACCCAAATATGCAGCCCTGCGGAAAAAAGCCCAGTTCTGTGAGGCCGCATATTTGTGTGACATCGGCATGAAGGGGTTAAAGCTCAGTAAGCTCTGACATGACTCTATATTACTAGGAGCGCACGCAGTGAATGACGAAAGTGAGGCTTTCCACCTGTTAGCTGGGTGTCTCATCACACAGCGGTAGCAAAAGAATGTTACATCACTTCCACTTTCAACACAAAATATGTTGTCACTTTCACACCTGCAGATCATGTTCTGCTTCCATTTTTTCGTCTAACCCCTTTAGGTTTAAAGACTTCTAGGATGCATTTACACAAGCTTTGCCCTCGGTAGAATGATCCATGGTGGATCGGTTTTCAGAGGGTGTTTGGCATTATGTTGCCTCCTCACCGTCTGCTTTAATCCCTAAAAGGCCACACCATTGTGACACAACTACCTGCAAGGAGCACAGTTGTGACACAGCCCTGTTCAGTTGAATGGTTTGCGTTCGGCCGCTGATTGTGATGGGGGGGGGGGGGGTCATGTTTGCCGCAGGCCCCTCGTCCACTGCCTTTGCAGCTTAAGGGGGAGTAGTGGTGGGGGGGATGCTTTTACCGCCCCCCACCACCGTAAATCTAAACATAGCCTTAGTGAACAAACATTTATTGGCAAGAATTTTTAAAATGTTTCAAGAGTATATTTATCCACTCTGCTGGTCTTTACATTTTTTTTAATATGATGAAATGTGTTTAACTTCTGTGAGTATAATCCATGTGAATATATTACCATGTCTGTAAAATCCTGGCTAGGGCTTTTAGTGAGTTTTGTCATGCCATCTAGTGGGCCAGCAGAGGTATGGAGTTGGCAAATTAGCATGTAAATATTCTTGTCATCCCTAAAGCTTGATACACAGATTTCATGTGAAAGATCTGCCAGATTTATAAACCAGTACAAGCCACCATTCAAATTATATCCAAAAACATGAAGCCTCAGAGGACCCAAAAATATAATATATTGCAGCTTACAGATCATTAGTTGTAGTGGCTGCATTACTTTTTATTTTTTAGGCTTTTTTCCCCCTCTGTTTTCACTTGGTGATCTGGCCAGAAACACACCTAGTATGATGGGCTCCATGTACACTGCAGCTGATAAACTCACGTTTAGGAGCTTTTCTGTGTTTTTTTTCAGCAGCCCCTGAACTCCCCGTAATGGTTTCCTATGTGTCCATGTACACTATGTCATTTACAGGCAGTTAAGTTTACAGTCATTTTTTTTAATGCACTAAACTTGCGTTCAGGAGTAGATTTTATCAGCGTTTCAAACGCCAAACGTTTGTAAATGCGGCTAACCGCGTTTATAAGCATTTGCGTTTGGAATTTTTTTTTAACTCTTCCATTTCTAGATGCTGTCCAGAGCCTTTTTTCATCATGAAAAATACATGCAAAGTGTTTTCCCGGTACTCAGATGGTACATCATACTTTGAGATTTTGCATGAAAGAAAATATGTTGGACACTGCTGCAAAAATTTCTGCAGAGAAATGAGCTGGAACACATCCAAACACCACAGAAAAAAGACAGCTAATCTCAACAAATACTGCTCTCTCTGCTTCTGCTCTCTATGTCTTTCAAAATGTCTGAAATAGTTAATTTTTTACTGTTTTTCAGTGCATTCTGGGCATTTTGGAAGGTCTCCTGAGGTTATCTTTAAAAAATGCTTCTAAACGTAAACGCTCATAATCGCGGTATGCAAACGCAGCTAAACAGACTTTTTTAACATACGTTTTCCAACAGTCAGTTTCCATCGTTCAGAAGTGTCCCGTGTACATGGAGCCCAATGCCCCGTACACACTATAAGAATATTGTGCGAAAATTTTCATACGAGGACCGATCATCCGATAATCATCCGAATACCAGATCGTACGATTTTCATTTATTTAGTACAACAGTCGTCCAAAAAACAATACATGACATCACTTTCCAAATTCTTTTCTTTCATAGGAGAATTTTCGTACCTTTAATAACCTTTTCACTTTCGATGTGAGACTAGCAAGCGAAAAAAAACAGGCGATCGTTCGCCCGATATTCTTATCAAGGCTTTAGAGTGCCCCCACTCTGGATGAAGGAGCACAGGATGCAGCTTTGGACACCAGCATTGTCAGTGTGGGGCAGGGGTGGGCAACCTGCAGCTCTCCAGCTGTTGTGGAACTACATTTCCCATGAGACATTGCAAAAGTGACAGTTACAGCTATGACTTGCAGAGGCATGATGGAACTTGTAGTCCTGCTACAGCTGGAGAATTGCAGGTTGCTCACCCCTGGTCTGGGGGGAGGGGAATGTTAGATGCACTAGTAGATTTAGATACACTAATTAATTGAAGCTGAACTCCAGATCACACGTAAAGTAGAACTATAGGCAAAACTTTTTTTTTTCATTTTGTATAGAGCAGGGGTCTGCAACCTTTAAGACATAAAGAGCCACTTGGACCCGTTTCCGAGAGGGAAAAAAAGACTGGGAGCCGCAAAACCATTGCAACATTTAAAACAAATCCGACACTGCATATATTGCAAAAAACGCTCTGGTCATGAAGGGGGTTTAAGGGCCCAGTAAGCAAAGGGTTAATCAGGGCCACAGTGTATCGTCATAATCACAATCATAGCCTTAGGTCAGTGGTGGGCAACCTTTTTTTTCGACTGAGCCAAATCTCGCCAAAACCACGATTGAAATTTATTTTGAGAGAAACATTTTTAAAACTGAAAATACATCCCCCATATAGTAATTCATCCCCCATATAGTAATTCATCCCCCATAGTAATTCATCCCCCATAGTAATTCATCTCCCATATAGTAATTCATCCCTCATATAGTAATTCATCCCCCATAGTAATTCATCCCCCCTATAGTAATTCATCCCCCATATAGTAATTCATCCCCCATAGTAATTCATCCCCCATAGTAATTCATCCCCCCTATAGTAATTCATCCCCCCTATAGTAATTCATCCCCCGTAGTAATTCATCCCCCGTAGTAATTCATCCCCCCTATAGTAATTCATCCCCCCTATAGTAATTCATCCCCCATATAGTAATTCATCCCCCATATAGTAATTCATCCCCCCTATAGTAATTCATCCCCCCTATAGTAATTCATCCCCCCTATAGTAATTCATCCCCCATAGTAATTCATCCCCCATATAGTAATTCATCCCTCATATAGTAATTCATCCCCCATAGTAATTCATCCCCCCTATAGTAATTCATCCCCCCTATAGTAATTCATCCCCCATAGTAATTCATCCCCCCTATAGTAATTCATCCCCCCTATAGTAATTCATCCCCCATATAGTAATTCATCCCCCGTAGTAATTCATCCCCCGTAGTAATTCATCCCCCCTATAGTAATTCATCCCCCCTATAGTAATTCATCCCCCCTATAGTAATTCATCCCCCATAGTAATTCATTCCCCATATTGTGTGAATTCACTTACCTTTGCTCCGCGCGTTCCTCTTGCTGGGTTCCCGCGCCGTTCTGGTCTTCAGGGCGGACTGTGAGAGGAGAGGAGTTCGTCACGCTGCCCCGCCTACATCCGGGCTGCCCCGCCTACATCCTGACAGCCAATGTTTGCCAGCGGGCGCCCGGCACACAGAAGATCTGCATTAAAAGAGCCGCGGCTTGCCGACCCTATTGCCTGTCACCTGGTGGGCAGTGTGCTCCGGAGCCGCAGGAAAGGTGAAAAAGAGCCGCATGCGGCTCCGGAGCCGCGGGTTGCCGACACCCGGTATAGAGCAAGGGAGGGTTCTAACCCTTGCAAGATTTTTTTTGCCATTTGTGTCCTATTGCTGAGATTATCCTTGACATCCTGTCCCACAGCCAAACACGAAGTGAGGGGAAATACCTGCAAACTAAAGGAATTTCTTGGGGACCCCTGGGTCCCTGGAAACAATGTCCCCATTGGAAGACTTCCCCTCTATTACTTTTCTGAAGACAGCCAAAAATGTGGGATTTTATTTTATTTTTACTTTCAATGATAATGGTAAACAGGACATATAGAAAGGGTGAATTTACCTAACAGGGGCACAGACAGGAAAAAAAATTGACATTCAATCCAAAACTAAAAAAAAAGTTTTTCCTTTAGTTATACTTAATAAGCAGTCACAGCAAACAGTTTTTTTTTTCCTTTTGGGATAAAGGTTTTACATAAAGAAAAGGTGATCATTGTAAGCACCACTATCATTGGCAAATGGTTTGTCTCAATCCTCTAACTGCTACATCTGCATGACAGCTTGTTCGGTTGAAAAACGATAGACTTACTGGCAGGATCACCAAATGAAAATAAAGGAGAGAAAGCCTAAAAAAGTTCGCTATGAGGGCACTCGTGCAGGCTCACTTCTGTGTCTCCTTTCACACACAGATCATGGCTCAACTCTGCCACCTGTCTTTCCTGTGATTGACAGCAGCAGGAGCCAATGGCTCCTTTCTCTGAGCTAATGAGGAGGGAGAGAGCCACTGTTCTAATGCACATTGCTGGATCGAGATCGAGCTCACATAAGTGAAGGAGGGGGGGCTGGGGGGAGAGCAGACCACAGAAGGTTTTTTGCTTTAATGCACAGAATCTACCTTCTAGCTTTACAACCACTTTAACCAGTTCCCTCCTGGCCAATACCAAATTTTGTTGATCCGGAGCAGCGTCATATGACGTCCTCCCAGATCGCACCTCACATGCGCCTCTATGGCTGTGCTGTAGCGAAATTTGTCATCAGCTGTGTCCACCAGACACAGCCGATGACAGATCTGTACCATGTGACCGCTGTGACCAATCACAGCAGATCACATAACAATTCTAAACAATGGATGGTTTCCTTTCATGCCGTCCATTGTATACAATTGTGTTCAGGGGCAGACTGACCATTTGGAAACTTGGGCACCATTTGGAAACTCAGTAGGGGGCCCCATGAGATGCCCCTGGTACCTTTTTCATAGGCTTTTTTGAGTTTGGGCAAGGAAACAGGGGCCCCATGATCCCCTATTGCCCAGGGGCCCCATGAGTTGTCAGTCCACCCCTGATTGTGTTGCTAGCTGTAATTGGTCACAATGATCACATGGTACAGACTGGGCCAGTCACAGCCTATCTGTGTCATGTGATTAGCTGTGGCTAATCACAGCTAATCACAACAAAAACCAGAATGAATCAATTTCCTTCAGGTAAATGCTTGCTTATAGCAATGAAGTGCTTTGCTATAAGCAATCATACAAAAAAAAAAAATACTGATTAGTTCCCCGGAGTAATACAATCTTACTATGGTAACATTGTATTACTCTGGTCACAGTGTGTTATAAAAACAAAAATCATAAAAAAAGTAATACAAAAATTAATATTTTTTTTTTCCTACTGTTACCAGTCAGTGTCAGGGATCACTGCCACACCAGTTATATGATGATGCCGTACTGTGTTAGTGACAGTATGTAAAGAAAAAAAAATTTTTAAAAAAAAAATGATTTATATTTATTCATTTTCTAAAAAATTACAATTTCACAAAACTCGCCATGCCTCTTATTAAACACATCGGACTGTCTACTTTCCAAAAAGGGGTCATTTGTGAGATATCTGTACTGTTCTGACATTTTTGGGCCTCAAGAAATTAGATTGGCTGTCAGTACAGCAGGATTGATCAATATTCAGATATATACCATTCGTTGTGGACTCTATAAATTTCCTACAGATTAAGTAATATACACTGATTTGGGTTATTTCCACCAAGGAAATGTAGCAGAATACATCTTGGCCTAAATTTATGAAGAACAATTATTTATTTGTAAAATTTTATAGCAGAAATAACTTTTTTTTTTCAAAATTTTCGATCTTTTTTCATTTATTTAGCAAAAAATAAAAAAAAACAGATTAACTACCACCATAAGAAAGCTCTACTTGTGTGGAAAAATGATAAAATGTGGTTTGGGTACTGCATTGTATGACCACACAATTGCCATTCAAAGTGCAAGAGCGACGAAAGCTGAAAGTTGGCCTGGGCAGGAAGGGGGTAAAAGTGCCCGGTATGGAAGTGGTTAAGATATTTGTATGTAAGGAGCATGGAGGGAACCTGCATTAGCATTTTCTCCAGGAGATGTGAACATTTCAGTTCTTCCATTGCTTTTTTTTTTCATCTGTTGCTGCAAGACAGTTGACTTTAGGATGATACATTTCCCATTTATTCCTATGTTCACATTCACAGCATACGACTTCCCGGCCAAACGTACATATCTCTATAGATATGGTTCACATTTGGGTGTAGATTCAAGTTTTCTATTTTTACACTTGCCCCATATGTTTTGTTTGTTTGGTAAATACAGGACCTGCAAGCTATGCTGAATAAGCTATAGAAAATGGACACCAAAAATCTGTGAACACCCACCAATCATTTATCAACTGCAATAACCCTCATAGCATATGAATTTTGCTTTCTGCCAAAGAGGTGACATTTCGCAAATATTGATGTGCAGCCAGAAATAGATTCAGAACTGCACATACCAATACCAGTTCCAATGTGGAGAGTAATTCAGCTTGATAAGTTATAAGGCCACATTTTGTTGACTTCTGAGCATCACACTGAGTTTGTTGGACATCCCATACCATAACCATGGGCATTTTATGCAGTTATCCTCCCTCCCTCCTTTTTTGTGGCTATTACACTTTTCTGGGATTGGTTGTCACAAGATTTTAGAGTGTGTATTTTGGAATGTGTGACCAATAAGAGCATTTTTGAGGTTAGGTATTGAAATTGGAAAATAATACTTGGTTAGCAAACGGCTACCAATTCATCAGTAGGGTTGAAGTCAAAAGGATTGAGGGAAGTAAGGTTGAGGTCAGAGCTCTTTGTGGGTCACTCATGTATCTTCACACCAAATTGGTCAAGCCATGTCTGTATGGAGCTGTTTTTGTGCGCAGATCCACAGTCATCCTGGAACAGAAAAGGACCTTCCTCAAACTGTTTCCACAAGTTTGGAAGCCCACAATTGTCTAAAATGACTTAATATTTTATGCTGTATCATTAAGGTAAGCAGGACTGGGGTAAGTAGGGTTTTAATCAGTACAGTTGAGGTAAGTAGGATTGAGGTAAGTATAGTTGAGGCCAATCGGATTGAGGTCAGAGCTCTTTGCAGGTCAATCAAGTTTCTGTACACCAAATTGGTTAAACCATGTCTGTATAGAGATGCTTTTGTGCGCAGATCCACAGTCATCCTGGAACAGAAAAGGACCTTCCCTAAACTGTTTCCACAAGTTTGGAAACACACAATTGTCTAAAATGACTTCATATTTTATGCTGTATCATTAAGGTAAGTAGGACTGGAGTAAGTAGGGTTTTAATCAGTACAGTTGAAGTAAGCAGAGTTTTGACCAATAGGGTTGAGTTCAGAGCTCTTTGCAGGTCAATCAAGTTTCTGCACACCAAATTGGCCAAACCATGTCTTTATAAAGCTGCTTTTGTGCGCAGGGGCACAATCATCCCGGAATAGAAAAGGACTTTCTCCAAACTGTTTCCACAAGTTTAGAAGCCCACAGTTGTCTAAAATGTCTTTAAACTGTATGCTCTAGCATTAAAGGCACCCTTCATTGGAAACACTGAAGTCAATTGAAGGGGTGTCCACCTAGGCTTTGGTCGTATAATACAGTTGTATCTACTTTGTGGTTTTATTTGGATGCCAACAGACAATACACATGGTATTACAGTATGGAAGCTTCAACTCTTTTCTATTGTTTAAAAAAAACATGGCGTATGTTGAAACTCCTTTTCAAGGCTCATCTAGACAGCCTTGTAGAGAGCGCCTGTCAGCATTCCGCTCTGAGATGAATACAGAGCATGCAGGGCTGACACAGTGTATTAGTTTAATTGAAGCCTCAAAGTGTGCGCCTGCTGCTTACACAGGTGTGCCCAAATGTGCCTTGATTTGAAGTGACCTGGACAAGTGCATAGTCATCTATGTGTGCAGCAGGCACTTTTCTTAGAGGTTTCAGTGAAACACATAAACCAGGATCAGTGCAGCTTCAATTGAGTGCTGTTGGATGCACTAAAAAAAAGAGCTAGATGAATAATGGGGCTAGGGGTATGACTATAAATCAGGGGGCACCATAACAAAATGGTGGGACACCCTGGCTAATGCACTCTATAGCAGTCAGCAATGTCAGCCATGACCCCAGCTGTCCTGTATGGTTTTAGATGAAGGAAAACTCATATGGAATTTTGATTGTATACAGTATATGGAGAGAAGATACAGAAGAGTAATAAATCTGCACTTGACACATGACAGAGAAGGATATGATTCTTACTGCCCAGAGGAGGATGTGTGACTGTCTACAATCTCGAGATGTGACTTCAGCCCTTCAAAGTTTCACTTTCAGCAACAGCCTCCCTGCTGGGGCCCTCCTCCTCCTATTCTAGGCCCGAAACAACTGCTTGGGCTGCTATGGATATTGTTAAACCACTGGATGGGGCTCAGAAGCCACAAGGACACTGGTCTGTACTAAGCATGTATGTGGAGAGATATGTCATAGTAGTGTATGTGACCAACAATCTGGCAAAGGATGGCTTTGGGGAACTGAGTGTGGTGGTGGAGTGATTCCAAAACACTGTAGTGCAATACTGAGGCTGAAGATTCTCTATGGTAAGGGCTTATGTATACGGGGCATTTGGAAAATGCTTCTGAACGATGGAAACTGACTGCTAGAAAATGTAGGTTAAAAAACATTAGTTTAGCCACCTTTGCATACGTGGGTTTGCATTTAGAAGTGTTTTTAAAAGATAACTTCAAGAGAACCTCCCAAATGCCCAGAATGCACTGAAAAACAGTAAAAAATTAGCAATTTCTGGTCTTGCCCATCTATCCAGCCCCTCAGGCAGGAGGTTCACCATAAAACTTCATCAGTATCCACTATACCTCTTGATTTTTCTCCGGCCCAATTTCTCCTCCACCATACCTCTCTTCCCAGACTCCTTTATTTCAAATCACTCACTATGCATATGCTCAATGCGGCTATACTCTGTCTACCTGTTCTTTGGGGATCTACCCACCTCACTTCCATACGAGATTGGCTCACACGTCTGGGAAGAGTTGAGGAGATGGAGGAGCTGATTGCTTCATCAAACGATAAACCAACTAAATTTTCCCATATCTGGTCTAGCTGGACTCACTTCCAAACGACCTCCAAATAACGTTCCCTTATGGGTCTTTCCACTTGACTTTGTGCTGAACCTGCATTCCCACATTGCTTTCTTCATCACATCGCCCCTCAATCATTTTAATGTTGTCCAGCTGTTTTTTCCTACCCTTTACGCTGGTCAGAGCAAGACACCCTTACCTTCATGACCAATGCACCCGATTGCCTTACTCAGGCTTATATCCCCTTCGGGGCTGCTTATAATTGTTATGTCCTTGGAGTTTCCACACCTGTAGTAAGCCTGACTACACCGCCCCCTCCCCAGTCTCCTTCCTGTCCCTCTGACCCTCCCCCCCCCCCCCTTTTTTTTTCTCTTTTTTTTTCTCTTTTTTTTTCTCTTTTTTTTCTCTCTCATCGCTCTTTTTCTGGCTCTCCATTCCTCACCCTTCCCTACCCCCCCTCCAATTCTTTTCTTATCATTCCCTTTACCTTCCCTTTCCTCCTTTCTATTTTGCATGTCTTACCTTACTCTCCTCCTCCTACCCTTCCACTCTTTTCTCTGCCCATAGGCGACATACTCCCATACCCATAAGCAATCTACAAATACGCTTTATCCGATTCACAAAGACCTCTCCTCACATACTGGTAACCACTAATCGTAGCCCCCATCATACCTCATGGATAGTATAGAGCTCTCTACACATCTACACCAGCTTTCCTCTATAGGATGTACTGAGCCTCTACCCACATCCTTTGCCCCCCTACCCTGCTTTTACATGACGTAAGATATATGGGGGAATAAACAATTGATCCTGCCCGTCTTGTGGATTTCTTACGCCTTATTTTGGTTATGGGTATTAAGTGCCTTCATTCTTGCTGTGACCGGGCGTCGTCTCCTCTAATCGAATATCATTCATAGTATGTGTGACATGAGATCGTTTTCTCTGCCTGTCTTCCTTAGCATCTCTCACTGTATGGTATTTGTTTTACATTGCGATTTTCATTATCACATTGTATCTCTTTGTTCTTGATGTACTTTTTGTATGTTCTGTGCTTTCCTAATAAACATTATGGGGAAAAAAAAATTTACAATGTCAGATATTTTGAGAGAAATTGAGAGAGCAGAAGCAGGGAGAGCAGTATGTGTGGAGATGACTGGTCTTTTCTGGTTGTATTAACTATAGATCCCATAATGACGCACGTTCTACCATTTGTTCCTTCACGCGAAATCTGGAACTGACTACGCTGGTGTATCGGGTCCATTTGAGTACATGGAAAACCCTTTGCATGCATTTCTGATTATGAAAAAAAGCTCTGGACAGCATCTGGACATGGAACAGTAAAAAAAACTCTTCTAAACGCGAACACTTATAAACGCAGTTAACCACGTTTACAAGTGTTTGGCGTTTGAAATGCCGGTAAAATCTACTCCTGAATGCAAGTTTGGTGCATTAAAAAAATGACTGTAAACTCAACTGCCTGCAAATGACTGTAAACGACGATGTGTACATGGACACATAGGAAAACATTAGAGAGCGTTCAGGGGCTGCTGAAAAAATGCAGAAATGCTCCTAAACGTACGTTTATTAGCTGCAGTGTACATGGAGCCGAATAGATAAGGACAGCAGAGTGCACATCTGAGTGTAGCTGTATAAACATGCTGTGTAAAAAATGAGTTTTTATACTTCTACACTCAGATGCGACCTCTGCTGTACGTTTCTACTCGTCTGTACGAAACCTAACATTTTTTACCCTAGGATCACACCTATGCAGTTTGTGTTGGATCCATTTCTGGTGCGCATTTTGCACATGTGTTTTTGATGCGTTTTGCATTTAAAAAAAAAAAAAAAATCTCCCCCTCCCTTTGCTTTTGCTGTGTCTTATCTCTAGCCTCTTTTTTTTTTTTTCCATCTCTTCTAACATTCTGTTAAAACTTTGTGATTTGTATAGTACTGCTTGGACCTTGAAGAAGGGGACACTCCCCGAAAGCTTGTCCTCAAAATTGTATGTTAGTGCAAATAAAAAAGTATCACGGACAGTACTCAATTGTTTCTGTCTAAAAAAAAAAAAAAAAAAAAAAGTTTCTTCTTGTTGCTAGGCAGATTAAAATGCATCAAAATGCACTACATGCTTTTCTGCAGCTTTCTATTGAAGTCTCTAGAAACCAAAAATGCTACTTTTTGTGTTTAACCACTTCCCATCCAGCCACTGTATATAAACGGCCGGACGGTGGCAGTCGGCGGGGCTGGTTGGCGCCCGCCATTTTGGATTGTGCGCGCTTCCTGGAAGCGCGTGACACCGCGATCCGGTGCCCGCTGTGGAACACCGATCGCTGCACGGGACCTCTGTATGAGGTCCCGATCATGTGATCACTGATTGGCCAATCAGTGATCACATGAATAGGTGTAAGCAAGATGTCACTTCTGACATCATTGCTTACTACGTGTGAAATCTGTGAATGATCACAGAGATCACATGGTACAAGGCTATTCACAACAGACTTGTACCATGTGACAAGCTGTGACCAATCACAGCTCGCACAGTTTTTCTTAATGGCTGCAAGAATGCAGAGAAATGATTGCTTTTACAGCCTTTTATGTGTGTAAAAGCTAACGGTGTAACAAAAAAAACAATCTTCATCACATTCCACAAGTAGTACAGTGTGACACTGTACTGCTAGGGTGACAGTATGTTAAAAAAAAATAATAATAATAATATAAAAAAATAAATTAAAAATGTAAAAAAAAAAGTTTAAAAAAATTATAATTTTTGGTTATAAACTAATTTGGGTTATTTTTTTTCACTAAAAAGATAACTGAATAAATGTTGGCCATGATTTATGAAGAAAGATTATTTATTTGCAAAATTTTATAAGAAAAACATTTTTTTCAAAATTTGGGACTTTTTTGTTTATATAGCAAAAAAAATAAAAATCCCAGTGGTGAATAAATACCACCAAAATAAAGTTTTATATGTCTCAAAAAAATGCTAAAATATTCATATGGGTACAGTGCTGCATGACCACGCAATTGTCATTCAAAGTGTGACAGCTCTGAAAGCTGAAAATTGGCCTGGACAGGAAGGGTGTAAAAGTGTCCGGACAGTGGTTAAAAAAGTCCCTGACCCTTTCCAAAAAACCACACTGGGTGAAAACATGTTGCATAGGAAATCATGTTAAATGGACTGCTGTGCGTTTCTGCAAAATGCTGATGAAAATGCCTAGGTGTGAACCTAGGGTTAGCGTGGTTTGTTATGCCTATTATGAAATCCATCACTTCACTGTAAATATCCTTCTCAGCCATCGTCATGCTTGTCAGATTACTTCTTGATTAGCACACATCCTGAAAATGCCATTAAAAAATGTGCATTCATGATTTCCTATGGTGGATTTTTCACAGTTTTTGGGTAATTTGTGTGTTTCCATAGTTGTCTGACAGCATGCAACTGTCATTTTGGCTCGTACATGTTGAAAATGAGAGAAGACACATGACTGGCTGCTGTAGAACAGAATGCTTCTTTGCAATTTTATAAATCGGCTCCATTATGTTCCTCTTTAGAGTTCACAAGACCAACTTCATTAATGACAAAGAAGAAAGAGATGGTTATGATGTACTGCAATGGTGACACAGTGCACAAGGTGGTGTCTTCACCAGGACTTAAACTCAATCTCCATTAATGAAGTATAAAAAATCGATCATCTGCAATATGCATATGCTAAAAGCATCATTTGCATTGATTCATGACAGCCATAAAAGTAAAGGTCAGAGATCTGGCGCCTTTGCATATATAATCCAGTAACTTGACATTCTCCGTTGTGGTGGATTTGCCTCCACCAGAAGAATCAAGAAGCCTGTTTATGACAGTTAATTTCATAACAGTGTTCAGTAGGCTCTCTGCAATTTAATTATGCCTTAAGTCAATATATTTTAAAGAGTTCTTCGCTGTGCCTTCTCAACTCTACCCATCATGTGCTTAATTTACAGAAGAATTATTCACTTGTGGCTGACGGTAAATTTACTTGGAATGGTATTGAATTCTATACCTTGCTGCCCTTAAAGTAATGTCCTTCTAGATCAGCCTTTCTCAATCTTTTCACCCCAGAGGAACCCTTGAAATGATTTTCAAGTCCTGGGGAACCACTGCTAAAATGAATTTTTTTGGGTGCCAGTGGGACAAATGCCCCTACAGTGGTGATCACAATGCCACCCTTATTGTACAGACTGCTAAAAAGAGCTCTGCCAAGTGACATTGGCTTCAGAACTATGCAGGCACTGTTTGATGGAAGCCACAGCTGACGAAATCCCTAGCATCATCTGGAGGAACCCTAGGGTTCCTTGGGACACTGGTTGAGAATAGCTGTTCTAGACAATGTGTGATGACATCATCACTCTTGCATCATCAGGCATATCCATAAAAATTATTATACAGTATTTATATAGCGCTAAAAGGTTTGCTCAGCGCTGTACATTATAGTGGGGGACATAACACAAGACAATACAGTAACAAAACACGAGGGGTTCCCTGAAGAGATGGGTTTTCAGCGTGCGCCTAAAGGTGAGGAGGGTAGGTGACAGTCTGATGGATTGGGGTAGTGAGTTCCAGAGGATGGGGGAAGTCCTGGAGAAGTCCCACAGCCGGGCGTGGGTGGTGGAGACTAGGGAGCTAGAAAGTAGGAGGTCTTGTGAGGAGCGAAGAGTACGGGTAGGGTGGTATTTGGGTATCAGGTCGGTGAGGTAGTTTGGGGCAGCGTTATGAATGGCTTTGTATGTCAGTGTTAGTAGTTTGAATTTAATGCGTTGGGCGATCGGGAGCCAGTGGAGGAAATGACAGAGGGGGGTGGCAGAAGCGGAGTGGTTGGTAACGTGGATGAGTCTGGCTGCTGAGTTCAGGATAGACTGAAGCGGGGATAGTCTGTGATGAGGTAGACCGGTGAGGAGGGAGTTGCAGTTGTCCAGACGTGAGATAAGGGAGTGAACGAGTTGTTTAGTAGTGTCTGGGGTTAGCAACGAACGTATTTTGGAGATGTTGCGGAGGTGGAGCCTGCATGAGTTTGCCAATGATTGGACATGGGGTTGGAAGGACAGGTCTGAGTCTAGAGTGACACCTAGGACTTTGGCTTGTGGGGTGGGACTAATGGTGGCGTTGTTGGTCGTGATGGAGAGGGTGGGGGGGGGGGCACAGGCTGGGGGGAAAACCAGGAGCTCGGTTTTGGAAAGGTTCAATTTGAGGAAATGGAGTGACATCCTGTCTGATATGTCGTTCAGTAGGTGGGTGATACGGGCGCAGACTGAAGGGGTGAGGCGTGTCATCGGCGTAGAGGTGATAGTTGAAGCCGTGGGAGTGTATCAGTTTGCCGAGGGAGGAGGTGTAGATGGAGAAGAGAAGGGGCCCGAGGACAGAGCCTTGGGGGACCCCAACAGAGAGGGGGAGAGAGGGGGAGGTGGTAGCTTCATAGGTAACGCTGAAGGAGCGTTGGATAGATAGGAGGAGATCCAGGAGAGAGCGGAGTCTCTGATGCCAGGGGAGTGTAGTTTATTAAGGAGGAGGGGGTGGTCGACTGTGTCGAAGGCCGCGGAAAGGTCGAGGAGTAAGAGTACTGAGTAGTGGCCATTAGCTTTGGCGGTTAGCAGGTCATTAGTGATTTTGAGTAGGGCGGTTTCGGTGGAGTGTTGGGGACGGAAGCCAGACTGTAGTGGATCCAGGAGGTTGTTGTCAGTGAGGTGGGCGCTTAGGCGATTGTAGACTAAGCGCTCAAGGAGCTTGGAAGTAAATGGCAGCAGGGAGATGGGTTGTTCAGGTCGGTGGGGTCCAGAGAGGGTTTTTTGAGTATGGGGTGATGTGCGCGTGCTTTAGGGGGCAGGGGAATGCGCCAGTAGAGAGGGAGAGATTGAAGATGTGGGTGAGGGAGCGTAAGATAGAGGAGGAGGGTGACCGGAGTTGTTTGGGGACAGAGTCGAGGGGGCAGGTGGTGAGGCGGGCTTCTGAGAAGACCTTAGTGACCTCCTCAGTGGTAGCAAGGCTGAAGGAGCGGAGTGTTGGGGAGGTTATAGTGTGCGGGACGTTAGGTGTGGTGGGGGATAGGGCGGTTTTGAGGTCAGAGGAGGGGAGGATGGGGTTATAGTGGGAGGGAGGCTATTTGGGGAGGTATGTTGAGCATTGGCGATGTCCTTACAGATTGCGTCGATCTTATTTTGTGATTGGCAATCTCATAGGCAGTGAGTGAGGTACTGGGTGGGGGGGAGAGAGTAGGGAGTTGAAAGTGGAGAAGAGCCGGCGAGGACAGGTACCCCCTTTGTTGTGCTAATATCCTCTCATAACATATTTTTTTTATATATTTAACACATTTTACAGCATTAT